>NC_056733.1:1339647922-1339902922 GCF_019279795.1 Protopterus annectens
ACTTCTCCCAATTAATTCAAGAAATCACCAGACCCCACAAAAGTAAAAATTGGGGCTTCATAATAGACTGGATAGTAGTGTCCCACCCACTGCAACCATATTACCTAATATCATTAGCAACCACCACCCAGCATATATCCTATGCAAATCTACTCCAACCGCAGGCCAACAGCAATACAAATCAACGAGAAATTTGACTAAGTTCCAACCATTCGTATTTAATGAAACCTTAGCTAAAGTAAATTGGGAACCCCTCAAATTCCTATGACTTACTGAGGCTTTTGAATTCTTTAACTGAACATTCCTAGACATCCTAAACAGGCAAGTACCTACCCACCAAAAACAAATAAAACATAAAAATGTAAGTTGGCTCTCAAAATCCACCCCAGAAGTCATGTCCACAAGGTATAAAATCTGGAAATTGTGGCAGAAAAACAAAGACCCTTCAACTCTACTACAGTACAAGCAACTCCATAACCAGGCAAAATGTCTAATAACCTGAGATAAATAAAGCCCGCTACCTCCACCTACAAAGCCAACATAAAGGTAATCCAAAAAAATTCCCATCCTCCATTAGCCAAGTATTACACCCAGGCTCTCAAAGCAACCCATCCTGTGACCCACACAAAACCCGCACCGAACAAGCCACCCTCTTCAGTTCCTATTTCATTGACACCATAGCTAACCTAACCACCACCCTTCCTACAGTTAACACTGGCACCACCAAGACAGCTGATGACCAAATCATCCCAGGAAACAATCCTACCCTCTACTCCAACTTAAAATTCTGCCCCATACCCACCACCGCAATAAAAAAAAACTTTTAGTTAAGTTAAAATTCTGTACTCTGGCCCCTGAAAATCTACCACCACACTTCCTGCAGCTAGCTGTAAAGTCTATTGCTTATTCCATCAGCATAATCATTAGGAGTTTGATTAAAGAATCCCTTGTCCTAGAAATCTGGAAAAAAGCATTCATTCTCCCCATACACAAAGGCAGCACCAACACAGACTCCACAAACTTTCGGCACATAGCAATTCTCTCACCCCTCACTAATATACTAGAAAAATGCATCCATGCTCAACTCCTCAAACACCAGCTTGAAAACCAAACTCTATCAGCCACTCTGCATGATTTCAGACCAGGATACAGCACCACTACTGCCCTCCTCTACTTCCTTGACACTGGCCATGGGATTCTGGCAAAATAATCACTTCTCTTTTCCTCAAACTCTCCAAAGCTTTTTATACCATTTCCCACACCATCCTCTTCTCTAAACTATCCACCCTCCACATTTCCCTGCCTACCCTGCAATGGTTAAATAACTATCTCTCCAATATCTCTCCAATAGGCAGCAATCCACCAAATGGCAATAATCTTACTCTTCCTTCCTCAATTCTTCTACAGGGATACTCCAATGCTTCATAGTTGGTCCTATATTATTTAGCATCTTTTTTAACAACTTTCACTCCACTGTGCCACAGTGCTCAATAATTCAGTATGCTGATGACTCTACAATAATATGCACTGCAAATTCCAGCTCTGAACTCTAGAAAATCACCCAGAATGCCCTCACTTCTACTGAATATTAGATGCTTAACAATCATCTTGCCCTAAATATGAAAAAAAAATAAACTAGTACTTTTTACCCCTAAGAAACAACTCCCCTAGATAAAAAAACTCTTCACTATACAAGCCCAAGACAATACCACTATAGAAGTTGTCCCATACATTAAACTACTAGGCATTATTATAGATGGAAACATTAACTTTGACCTACACATAAACAATAACATCAAAAAACACACCAAAAGCTCCATATGCTCTACAGACACCAACACTTTCTTAGCCTTTCTGCTAGACAAACCCTTGCAACCACCTTTTTATTACCCTCTCTCCTTTATGGCACACCTCTCCTCACTAATATCCAAAATTCTACAAAATTCAAACTTGATATGTGTTATAACAAGATAGCTAAATTTGCCACCAAGGCCAAATTCTCGACCCAGTGCTGTAACACACTGAAACAATTAAGCTGGCTGGAAACCCCCACCATTTCTCATCCATCCAACTAACTACAGTGCACGAAATATTCTGCAGACCCACAGACTGTCCTGCTCTCTCGACACTACTTGCCAAATACCAACCCAGCAGGCAACTAAGATCTGAAAATCATCTACTTTTAAAAGTAGAAAAGCCCACCCTACCTGCTGGTCAAGTCCTCTGCTCCTTCACGGTTGCCAAACTATGGCACTCATTTCCACCTTCTATAAGAATCACAAGCAGCACCACCACCTTCAAACAAATACTGAAAAATCATCTCAACTCTTCATGGCTATGTACTTGCTCTATAACCTAACCTCTGCCTTCTCCTTATATGATAACTAAACTCCTGTGCTTTTTGCTACTGCTGACTGATGATATTTTCTCCATAATTATTATTTTTCATCACTTGTTGATAATGGTACAATAATGCTAATTAATATATCTCTGTTTATACCTCTCTGATTTAATTCATCTGGCAACCAACTAAATTCCTGCTGTTATGTATATATTCTGTATGTATTACTGTAATCACTATGTGTAACACTGTTTCTACGTCTGTAGCAATTAACATTTAATTTTTCCTGTATCTCTTTTCTTGTTGGAGCTTTTCTCCCTGGGCCTCCACTGAAAATGGGCTCTTTTAGTTTTAGTCCCAGTGGACTTTTCCAGTAAACAAATGCACACACACACACACACACACACACACACACACACACACACACACACACACACACACACACACGTATACAAAATGGGCATCTGACCTACAAAAAAACCCACATTCTTCTCTGCCTTCCTCACTTTCATCCTGAGTCCCTAGGTTTTCTTTATGTTCTCGCCTCAGACTGCTTCAACCTATTCAGCACTCTCCTATACTGTCATTTCCCACCTTTACTGTGATCAAAAAATAGATCTGCATGTAATTATTATGGTCATTAAGGCTTTCTTTTCTTTCTTGTCACAACTTTTCACACAAGACAATGCAGAGGTTCATCAAGGTACATATGCAGTGAACAAACTCTGCTTCTGCTTCAGTTTTCCTCCAGCCACAAGCTAGTCCTACAGGGACTTAAGTCTGTCTATGCTGCAGCCATGAGCGGGATAGGCAGGGGGATCACATACTTATGCTAGTACTCCATGCTTTTCATTTATAATGAGCATTGGGTCTCATCAAGCAAACTGCCTTTGATCTTACCTACTTACTTTCTGAGTAACAAAGTGTAAAAGTGCAGTCGTTTATGACAGAGGATTAAGTTTACCCATTACCTTTTTGTTTAATCTCTTCATTATTCTCTTCACTACTTTGTAGTTCTGTACAAGTCAAAGTGTGCTCCCACATCACCCCTGAAGAGATGACATTCCTGTATAAAATAATAATTTATTTATAATAATAATAAATTCAATTTAATGATAATTAAAAGTGCAAAGCATAAAATGCACCTATTGACTGTATTAATGGAGCTGGATAACTATGAGTACTATACATTTGGCTGGATTCATGAAGGCTTACACGGAGTTTAAGAGTAGTGTAAGCATCCGTGTAAGCCTCCCGATCCAGGAACAGCCCAAACCTCCATGTAAGAGACAGCTAAAACGTCTCTTACACGGACTGGGCATGGAAATGCTCAATACCTCATTTGCAGCTCAAAGATATGCAAATGAGGTATTTGAGCGATCCAGGAAGCCCAAACCAGTCCGTGTAATGGACGTTTTAGCTGCAGAAATGTACTCAGCTGACAACTGAGTACATTTCTGCAAAATTGACAACGGAGCTATGTCAGCTCCAAATAAAGGGTGCATATGTGTCATCTAGCATGCCAATGGCCAAATATGTGGCCATTGGCATTAAAAAATGATGCAAAATTATTTAAAATAACTTTTTTTTTGGGGGATTTTGATGTTTAACTGCAGCGCACACCCGCGCAAATGGGGTGCGCTGCTCAAAAGTAAAAACCGAAGCTTATAAGCTCACAATTGTGGGTTTTATGTATTACATGGAATGACAATGCAGGGACTAGCAGACCAAAAACAATATGGCCACCGTGTAGTGGTTGCCAAGGGGGGGAAGCTCAGTGTAAGAGATGTAACTAAACATTACTAGGCAATCCTATGTAAATGAGGGTTACAATACTGAATCACACTGCCACATAGGTAATGAGCACTTTCCGAGTAGTGTAAGAGTTACAGAAGGGGGAGGAATAGAGTAAGAGGTAGGTGACATCACAGGGGGGAAATGATAGAAATAAATGTATCACATTGGAGGGCAGTGTAATGTGACAGATGACAGACAGACATCAGGGAGAGAGGTGTGTCCCAACAGAACACTAGGAAAGTCAAGAAATAGAGAGTGCACACTATCCCTACACTCAAACTTTCTTGATATACGTGCATGTGTGCGTGTGCGCACGTGTAAGGCAGGTTCAACATGTGGGAGCGTGTTGCAAACCGTTTACAACGGTTTGCACGGGCGTGCACATGTGTAAGGCAATGTGCGCATGTTTTACCATGAATCAGCCAAGTTCAAACCATGTAAGGATGTGTGCGCGCGTTTAAGCCACTGTGAGCATGCTTATGCTGGTGTGCACATTGCTCCCCTTGAGGAAACAGAGAGGAAAAAGGAAACAACCAGATTACAAGGAAGCTGCCAGAGGATACTGCTGGAGTTAATTGGTGATAACAATTAGAAGCAGGCAATTACACAGGCAGACTAGAAGCCCAACCCAGCACTTAAAACACTGCAAACAGCAGTGCAGGGTGTTTCGTTCAAGAGATACTGCAGGAAAGGAGTAAGCTATCAGAATTGAAAACTGAAAAAGCTGAACTCAGAGCAGAAATGCTAGGGGCTGCCATAGCTGTTATAATCAGGCATAGGCGAATTGCTGAGGGTGGTGACAATGCAGATGCTGACAGACAACCCAGAGTGAGGAGAAGGAGAAGAGTATACAGGCCCAGGGTCACCTACCATGGGTTACATGAGCTGGAGATAGTAGAGTGCTACAGAGTGGACAGAGACCTTCTGCAGCAAATTGTTGAGCTGTGCAGGCCACGTCTCACACACAGAACCAACAGAGGGGAACCCATCCCAGTGGAAACCAAGGTATGTGTTGGCCTAAGAATACTAGCAACAGGTACCTTCCAGAGACCAACTGGTGATATGATGGGGATATCACAGGCATCAGCCTCCAGGGTACTGCACCAGTTCCTGGATGCCATGTCAGCACATGTCGGTGATCATGTATATTTCCCCAATGCCCGTGAGGTATTGGCCAGCAATATGCGTCTCTTCCAGCAAATAGCGGGATACCCTGAGGTACTGGGTGCAATAGACTGCACACACATATGCATCAAAGCACCAGCCGGTGAGCGGGGTAGAGCCTATATTAACCACAAGGGATTCCCCTCCATCAACTGCCAGGTCGTGTGTGATGCCCAGGGCATAATAATGAATGTGTGTGCTGGCTGCCCTGGGAGCTACCACGATTCCCACATCTGGCATCTGACGCAGCTGTACCAATCATTTGCCAGTGGGGACTTCCCACACGGACACCTAGTGGGGGATGCAGGTTATGCACTTGAGCCGTGGCTGATGACACCCATCAGAAATGCACACACACCTGAACAGGAAAGCCATAATGAGGCACACGCACAAACACTTAATGTCATAGAGCGTGTGTTTGGGCTGCTCAAGTCATGGTTCCAGTGTCTGGACACATCTGGTGGAGCCTTGCAGTACACACCAACTACATGTACCCAAATGATCATGATATGTGCTATGCTACATAATATGATCCTGTGGAAACAGCTGCAGCAGGACCAGCATAGGGCTGGGCCAAACATACCCCCACCATTGCCAAGGCCACCACAGGCAGAGGGTGACTCGGAGGAGGAACAACCTGACCTTGCCCCAGTAGGCAGAAGGAGGCGTGCCCAGTATGCCCTGGCCTTGGCAAAGAGGCAATGCATAGCACATACACTGGCTCAGTAGGAACACTGGGACTGATACCCCCTCCGACTCACTCATATAGTAACAGGGACGCCTAACATGACACAACCTGCTTCCAAACATGTACAGGGAGTGTAGTATGTGCATCCGACAGAGGCAGCCCTGCAGCACCACCTGAGGCATGAATGCCATGTGTTAAGTAATGTAACACCATGTACCATATGCACACCTGAGGACCCTGACTAACATCCACCCTCACCAATCATGAACCACAAACACACAAGCCCACCTTCATAGGTACCACAAGGGATAGGAACCTAGATGTAATGCTACCCAATGCCAGAAGTATAAACAGCAAGATGCGTGCAGTGTAAACGCACACAGTATAGAGTATGTAGATATCAGTGCTGTAATAGAAAACTGGATCAAAGCCCACATCAGCACCCTAACACTACCAGGTCACACCTCATACAGTGATGTACAGCTGCAAAACATGGAACAAGCTACAAAACGAGGGTGACTAGAAATAAATGTCATGGATAACCACACACCCATGTTGGTACCACAACAAGAAGCAGCATGGATTAGCCATGGTCAAATACCAATGGCTAAAACTGCCTACTACTATATAGCTTGCTGCAGACCACTGTCCTAATAGCAGGAACTGCACCAGGCCTATGTTGGAATACATGAAGATATCAAGCCCCCCAAACCACATTATATTGCTTGACTGAAAATACCTACACATACACCATAGTTTCATAGTTTCATAGTTTACTACTAGGCTATCTGCCCTAGTGCATTTATAAGCCTAGCCATAGTGATGTGGCTATTGCCACCCCTTATAGTGGTAATAAGTGTACAGAATAGATTCCGAATATTGTGCCTCTGACTTAGTAGTGACACATTATGACCCCTTACTTAATCGAATAACTTGACTGTGCCTCTGTCTAGTAGTGACACAGGGAGGACCCCTGGGGTAAACCTACGATCTCACATCCACTTGTCCAGATTTCTCTTGAAGAGAGTCAGTGAGGGACTCTGTCTAACATGAACTGGGATTCTGTGCTAGAGTGTGAGAAGCCTCTGAGTTATGACTCTGTCCCTCCAGCATGTCCTATACATGTATGTGCTGAGGTTCAAATCTTTAGCTCTCATGGTTCTGGTGGATTTGGATTGCTTGCAGTGGAGCATGTCCACCAAATCCTGATTGGACATGGTCTTGTATGTCAGGCATAGGTCACCTGTAAGTAGGCGGTATGCTACTGAATAAAGCTGGATTTTCTTTAGTCTGGAAGCATATGACATGTGTTGTAGACCCTTGATCCTCTTGGTAAGGTACTTTTGGGGTCTCTCCAGCTGTTGCAAGTGCTGGGTGAGGTACATACCAAATGGGGCTTTGTATTCAATCATGGGCCTGATAAGGGAGAAGTATAGGGGTACAATGACCTCCTTTGATCTGGATGGAAAACCCTTCATGATAAGGTGGGCAAGATAGAAAGTCTTTCTAACCACTTTGGCAACATGGGTGTCAAACGAGAGGTCACTATCTACATGGGTCCCCAGGTGTCTGATTTGTTTTCTGTGCTCAGTGGGTTGCTGTCTATGTGTTAATTTGTGGGTACTTTGTTCCTCCCAAAGGGGATGACTACACATCAGTTGCATTCAGTTTCAGGCCATGATTCCAGCACCAGCTATCTGATTTTGTGAGGGCATTCTGTAGGATGTGTGTGCCGGCTGATGTATTCACTATGGTGCCTAGGTTGCAGTCATCTGCAAACTTTGTCAGCCACAACCCTCCTATGTTTGCTTTCACATCTGAAAAGTAAATGCCAAATAAGAGGGGTCCCAGGACAGATCCTTGTGGGACACCACTTGTGACTGGCTTTGAATCTGACAAGGCACCTGCAATGTCGACTTTATGGGTTCTGTTTCTTAGCCATTTTGCAACCTATCCTGTGACATATGGTTTTATATTTCAGCTGTTGAGCTTGTCTATGATGCCTGAGTGGGGTATTGTGTCAAAGGCCTTAGCCAAGTGCAGGTAGGCTGTGTGGACCGCTTAGCCCTCATCAATGGCCCTACTGACAGTTTCAAAATAGTCAACTAGGTGCAAAAGGCAGGATCTGCCCTGTACAAAGCTGAACTGGGTGGGATCAAGGGTCTGTAGGTCACCAATGTCTCTGTTTAAGAGCTCCATAATGACTCTTTCCATAGCTTTGCAGACAAGGCTGGTTAAGCTTGTGTGGTGGTAGTTCCCAGGGTCTGTGGAGGCATCTCCTTTGTGGAGTGGGACCACTGTTGCTGTACGCCAGTGTTCAGGTACATATCCTGTAGCAAGGCTAAGGTTAAATAGCATTTGTATATACGGGTTTAGCTCCTTCTGGAGTTCACGTAGCACAACTGGGGATACCATCAGGTCCCATTGATGCTGTGTTTTGTCTTTGCTGAGTGCGGCTCTCACATGGACATCTGAGATGACAGTGAGGTTACATTCAGCTGTGATAACTATCTTCTTTTGGGGGTGAGGGAGGGAAAATTGCACTGAACCTGTCTGCCAGAATGTTGCCAATATCTGTCAGGTCACTGAAATTTATGTTGTTGTGTACCAACTCTGAGCATATCTGAGGGTTCCCACCCAGGTTTCTGACATAACTGAAGAAGGCATTGTGGTTATCTTTATTGTCTTTGGTGATTTTTGTCTCAAAGTTGACCTTGGATGTCTTTATGAGAGAATGTAGCTTTTTACTAGTGCTGATCACAGCTGCCTTCCCTTTAGGAGATTTAGCTCTGTCTTGCATTAGTATCCTTCATTTGTTATACAGTTTGTTTATGGCTGGGGTCCACCAGACAGGCCACTTTCCCTTGGTGGAGAGGGTCTTGGTTTTATTTGTGATTGCATGGTCCATGCTTTCTTGGAGATGTCCGTAGAAAGCGTCTGTGAAGGAGTCACCATTGTGTGTTGTGGTTTCCACTGGCCCAGTGGGCTTAAAGGATACCATCTCAGTCTGAAGAAGTGTGAAGTCAGCTTTTGAGACGTTTGTCACTATACTCTTTGTATTATACTAGCACCAACACATTTGTAGACAATTTCCCAGAATCCATCAAACAAAATGGACATGCAAAATGTAACACTTCCACAAGAGGGGTAAGCATACTGGATGTGATAATCAGAAATATGTGTACTGGATGTCAAGATGAGAAGTGTATCCCTCACTGGTAAGACCAGACCATAGAGTAATCACACTGTAGTTACACATCCCGACCCCAGTCCCTGGCCAGAATACCACAGTGAAACACATGTATAAAGCATAGCTTGCACCCCTACAAACCAATGTGGAATCCATGAAAGGCCCTGTGCAAGTCCAGAATATGGGACACACTGCAGAACATGTTATACAGGCATACCATGAACACAGCCAAGAGTGCTTGGAGTCTGCAATCACAAATAACAACAAGACACAATGCCATACACCCAGGCATCTGGCATGCTGGACTCCAGCAATTACTAAACCATTGAAGAGAATGAGGAAGCTACCACATGATAGATCAAACATAAAAGTGAAGTAATCAGTGATCACTAGTATGGCAATAAAATGTGTCCACACATACAATCCACTAAGGCCAGGCAAAACAAGTAGAATCTGTGAATCCAGAGGCAATGTGACACCTGTCCCAAGTACACACACAACAACAACTCACCCCAATAAATACAAATATATGTGATAGACGCAACCAGGTAGCCAAACCGAGCCTGAGCACCCCAAATCAGTACTGTCAAAACTAGTCAGGAGGACAAGGTAACCACATACACCACAAACCCAGTCCCACATAGACCTACAACGACTGTAAACCAAACACATAAACACAAAAACATTCCCAGAGGCCCTAATTACAAACACACAACACCAACACAAGCCTCCAAAGCAGACACCCAATAAAACAACCTCCAGACATAGCACATGTAACACATAGTACACAAAGCTGGTGTGCCAAACAGTCACAGGACAGAAGGAGAAACAACATGCCTGATACAGTTGTAATAGGTGACTCCATAGTGAGACATGCTGCTGTTCCAGGGATGGCTTGCACCTGTTACCCATGGGCGTCTGGATATTGCCTAAGGCTTTTGCAACCTACAGAGATCCTTTCATAGGCAAGGCCAAAAGACTAACCCACCACCATAGAAAACAAAACTGGAAAGAAACAGAAGGGTAATGCTGATCAATGCCAGATGTGTAAACCTCAATATGCATGCTCCTGAGGCCCTGTCAGTATGGAGAACATTGATGTCTGTCCAGTGATAGAAACCTGCTGCAAGCCTCGTGACAGCACACCAGCACTACCAGGTAATACCACATATCATGTGTTATGGCCACAAAACCTGGAACAAAACATAAAAGGAGGGTGAGTATCCATATTCAGCACAGACACCTATACGTCCAGTTAACTGACAATGCTTACGTCATTGCAGTCCACCCATGTGCAACTAACCATAGGCAAGACTGCTGTACAGTCTGTAGCATGCTACAGACCACACTCTCACACACAGGAACCCCACCCCACTGTCCTGAAGACAGTGGACAGTATGAATGTACCACCAAATACAAAACAAGGTACACACAAATTACCACATAGGTGGTAAACCATTATGTATGGAAGGAGTAATCAGGGACCTAGTGACACAAGTGGACAGTAACCTGTTATGTGACAGTCACATCACCAATTTGGCTAGGAAGACTGTCTATATTGGACACTGTATCATGAAAGGATTCACATCTACGTCAACAAAGGTCATTGTGCCCCTATACTGTTCCCTTATCAGACCATAATGTAGTACAATGCCTCATTTGGGATGTACATTACCTGGCACCTGCAGCAGTTAGAAAGACCTCAAAGGTACCTCACCAAGAGTCAGAAAGGGTCTCAAATATATGTCATATGCTGCCTGGCTGTAGACACCACAGCTGAATGCAGTCACATACTGCCTACACAGAGGCATTGTATGTCTGTTGTACAAGTCCATGTCCAACACAGAAGTAATGGACATGCTCCACCCCAGAAAACTCAAAGCCATCGGAGCTGTGTGAGTCAGAGATGTCAACCTCAACACATAATCAAATAGGATGTGCTGGAGGGACAGATACCTAACCCTGAGTCTCTCCACACCCTGGAACAGAATACCACTACATGTTAGGCAGAGCCCCTCACTGACACTCTTCAACAGGAAGTTTGCAAAATGGATGGATAATTGTAGATGTACACTGGGGGTCTTTACTGTGTCATGTCCAGACAGAGGCACAGCTAAGTAAATCATAAATGGCCATAATATTCACATAGCAAGGGGTGGCAAAAGCCACACACACTGTGGCTAGGCTTACAAATGCCCTAGGGTGGATAGCCTAGTATGAACCTATGAACCTATTATGATACAAATTGTACAGGACACTAAGGATAACCCCAAGGCTGCTGCAACTGATGGTAGGAAGCGTGTTGTGAATTCCCAGATATGCTCTGGATCACACAAATATTACAAACAACATACCAAACACACACACGTATTGCCAACATACATCCTGACAGGTGCAGTGCAACCCCCATAATGCAAAATATCTTTCCCAGCAGACTGCTGCCTCCCTGACATTATGTCAGCCTTACCACAGGATATGTACCCAAAGAGCAGTGTACAACAACAGTGGTCGTTCTCAAGAAAGGTGTCGCCTGAATGGATACTAAAAACAACCACCACAGAATCCTGAGAAGCTTGGTCTGCACAGCTATGGAAAGGATCAGCATGTACCGCAGACATAAAGATATTGGGGATCTATTGACACCTGACCCTACCCAGTGTGGGTTTATTAAGTGCAGACCCTGCCCCTAAACATGTGTGACTCAGTTGAAACAGTAATTGAGGTCACTGATGAGGGCAATGTGGTCCACACAGTGTAGCTGGACCTTGCAAAGCCTTCCATACAATACCCTACATGTTCAATATAGATATGCTCACCAGCTTATATATACACCCCTATGTCACTAGAGGGGTTGCAAACCAGACCAACGACAGAACTGACATGGTCAGACATGCTGCAGCCATGTCAGACTACAAACCACATATAACAGGTATCCCACAAAGCTTGGTCCTGGGACCTTGCGCGTCTGGTATATATGCCCCATAGGTACAGGCCAACATGTAAGGACTGTGCCTGAACATGTTTGCAGAGGACTACAAACCGCCCAACATATCTGACACTCCAGCTGACACAAGCATCCCACAAAGGGCCACATAGAAACAGACAACTGGTGCCATAGCCATGTCAGCATGTTAAATGGAGAAAACTGTATAGTCAACCTCTGTGGATATACAGTAAGTGACCACCAATTACCACATAGGTGTTAACCCATTACATACTTAACATGTAATGACAGACCTGGGTACACAAGGTGATAGATATCCTGCATTGGACAAACATGTGGCTGTAGTGTTAACAGAAACAATCCATATACCAACCTAATCATGAAGGTTATGACATCTAGATAAGGGGAGGTCATTGTGGTTCTGCAGTTATCCTTCATCAGCGTTACAATTGACTACAACAGCCCCTGTGGGTGTACCTCAGCAGACACCTCCATCAACTGTAAAGTCCACAACAGTACCTCACCAGGAGTATCAAAGAGCTTGAACAGATGTAATGTGTTGCCTGATTAAACAGAGTGCAACTCCACACACTGCCATGCTGGCCACCCAGATGCAAGCTGTGCCTGATGTAGAAAGCCATGTCCAAGCTGGAATCAATGAACATGCTGCACCTTGTACAATCTGAATGGCAGTGAGCTATGCACATGAGGGACCTGAACCCCAGCACTGACATACATAGGACAAGCTGTACTGCATTATCCATAACACAGAAGCCACCCGACGCATGAGTAAACTACCAGTACAGGTTATCCATAGAGTCACTCGTTGATTCTCCTCAACAGGAATCTTAATGAGTGGATGGGAGATGGTAGGTTTACCCTGGGTATCACTGTTATGTCACGGGTAGACAGAGGCACAGTATACTAAACATGACATATGTCATGGCAAACTACACTTACAATGTGTCGAAGGACAAACACACTCTCTGACTAGCATTAGAAATGGCCTAGGGCACATCGGTAGTGTTTGCCAATGTACGCCTATGTTGTGGAATACACTACTGATGTTGGACGAGGCTGTTGTAAGTAGTTAATATCTGAACATAATGCAACATGGTCAGATAGGTTCATAGGTTCATAGGTTTATACTAGGCTATCTGCCCTAAGGCATTTATAAGCCTAGCCCAGAGTTTTGTGGCTTACGCCACCCCTTATATGGAAACAATACTGTGCCCATTAGTTTGTTGTGCCTCTGTCCAGCAGTGACACAGAGACGATTCCCAGGGTAAACCTACGATCTCCCATCCACAGGTCAAGATTCCTCTTGAACAGAGCCAGCGAGGTGCTCTGCCTCACATGGACCGGGATTCTATTCCACAGCATAGGGAGTCTCTGAGTGATAAATCTATCCCTCCAGCATGTCCTATTTATATCCGTGCTAAGGTTTAAGTCACTTGCTCTAGTGGTTCTGGTGGATTTGGATTTTTGAGGTGGAGCATGTCCATTAATTCCTGGTTGGACATGGCCTTGTATGTCAGGCACATGTCACCTCTGAGCAGATGGTATGCAACTGAATAGAGCTGGAGTTTCTTCAATCTGGCAGCATATGACAGATGTTGGAGTCCCTTTATCCTTTTGGTGAGGGACTTTTGGGGTCTCTCCAATTGCTGCAGATGTCGGGTGAGATACATCCCGAATGGGGCATTGTACTCGATCATTGGTCTGATAAGTGAAGAGTACAGGGAACAATGACCTCACTAGATCTGGATGTGAATCCCTTCATGATCAGGTGAGCAATGTAGAAGGTCTTTCTAACCACTTTAGCAATGTGAGTGTCAAAGAAAGGCCACTGTCAACCTGGGTCCCCAGGTCCCTGATAACCTCTTCTGTGCTTAGAGGATTGCCACCTATATGGTAGCTTGGGGTTACCTTGCTTTTCCTGAAGGGTATGACTATACATTTTTTGGCATTTAACTTCAGGCCATGGCTCTGGCACCAGCTATCAGTTTCCGTGAGTCCCTTCTGAAGGATATCCGTGTCTGATGCACTTTCCACTATGGCGCCCAGTTTGCAGTCATCTGCAAACTTTGTCAGCCAAAGTCCTCCCATGTTGGCCTGTACTTCTGAGAAGTAGATGCCGAACAATAGGGGGCCAAGGACCGAGCCCTGTGGGACACCACTTGTGACCGGCTTGGAGTCTGACATAGCGCCAGCAACTCTAACCCTGTGGGTCCTGTCCTTAAGCCAGTTTGCAACCCATCTTGTGACATATGGGTTTACATTTAAGTTAGTAGTTTTTCTACAATACCCGAGTGGGGTATTGTGTCGAAAGCCTTTGCAAGGTCAAGGTAGGCTGTATGGACTGCCTTTCCCTCATCAATGGCCTTGGTGACTGTTTTGAAGAAGTTGACCAAGTTCAAAAGGCATGATCTGCCCTTGACAAAGCCAAACTGGGATGGGTCCAATGTCTGCATGTCCCCTATATCTTTGTTTATGAGCTCCATTATGATCCTCTCCATAGCTTTGCAGACTAGACTTGTTAAGCTTATGGGGCGGTAATTACCAGGGTCCATAGAGGCACCGCCTTTGTGCAGATGTGCACAACTGGACCCTAACCAGGCTGTTGTGCTCACTATGGAAATGTAAAGCAGTGATAGGACTAAAGCCCAGGATACTGTCCACCACAGTGAAAGTACTGAACCACTACACTATACAGTACTACAGTGTTAGGTCAGTATGAACAGATGTTGACAATTGTATGCAAAGTATCCCATGCAAAACCTGCAGGCACAGTATAATCCCTGTTGTGTTCACACAAAGCATTTGGACAGTAACTACACAACATGACACAGAACACACAACCATAAACAGGAGATATTTGTTGAAGTTCACACTCATCCACAAATGTGATGGGCTGCAGAGTTCAACATATGGAAAGCTCACACTGGGCATGCTCACACACTTTGATAAATGAGACATCTTTCACACAACATGCCATGGGAAGGCTGAACTGGGCATGCTCACACACTTAGTCCAAATATCAGTTTAGCATTTTGCCACATATATCTGGTATATGTACGTGTTATTCCAGTAACCAACAACATTATAGCAATCTGACCAGTGCTCACACTTAAATGACTACAGAGACATACATGATATAGTGGATTTCCCCCATATGCAAACATCATCCACAGATACACAAGTTGTTCATACAAACAGGAAATGTTATGGCAATAAAGACCTGCAAACACTGCTATCAGCACCAAATAATGTGCATCTGACAGTTAAACATATGGGTGTAGAGGTCAACACTAGGCTGTTTGCCCTAGGGAATGACAGCTTATCCAGAGTGTGTGTGTGTGTGGGTGATTGTGGTTGGTCTGTGTGCAAGTCTGTGTGAGGGAAATGTTCCTTTTAGCAACTGGGAAAACACACCACAGGATGCTCATTCCCCTTTCTAAACACTGATGATGTCAGCACCCTATAAGTATATCAGGAGAAAAGAAATCTCCCAGTAATCCGAATAGCGCACTCTGCTAATGCGTCTGTCTCTAGTGTCATAACATAGTTAGGTAGGGGTTTGAATCTAGCAAGTGGCAGTTGTGTGTGAAGGGGATTTAGTGTGTGTGTATGAAAGGAACATCCCTTTTGGCAACTGTGAAAACACACCACAGGATGCCCATTCCCCTTTCTAAACACTGATGATGTCAGCACCCTATAAGTATATCAGGAGAAAAAAATCTCCCAGTAATCCGAATAGCGCACTCTGCTAATGCATCCATCTCTAGTGTCATAACATAGTTAGGTAGGGGTTTGAATCCAGCAAGTGTGTGTGAAGGGGGTTAGTGTGTGTGTAAGTGTGTATGAAAAGAACATCCCTTTTGGCAACTGTGAAAACACACCACAGGATGCCCATTCCCCTTTCTAAACACTGATGATGTCAGCACCCTATAAGTATATCAGGAGAAAAGAAATCTCCCAGTAATGCGAATAGCGTGCTCTGCTAATGCGTCCATCTCTAGTGTCATAACATAGTTAGGTAGGGGTTTGAATCCAGCAAGTGTGTGTGAAGGGGGGTTAGTGTGTGTATATGAAAAAAACATCCCTTTTGGCACCTGTGAAAACACACCACAGGATGCCCATTCCCCTTTCTAAACACCGATGATGTCAGCACCCTATAAGTATATCAGGAGAAAAGAAATCTCCCACTAATGTGAATAGTATACTCTACTAATGCGTCCGTCTCTAGTGTCGTAATATAGTTGAGTAGGGGTTTGAATCCAGCAAGTGTGAAAAAAACATCCCTTTTGGCAACTGTGAAAACACACCACAGGATGCACATTCCCCTTTCTAAACACCGATGATGTCAGCACCCTATAAGTATATCAGGAGAAAAGAAATCTCCCAGTAATGCGAATAGCGTGCTCTGCTAATGCATCCGTCTCTAGTGTCATAACATAGTTAGGTAGGGGTTTGAATCCAGCAAGTGTGTATGAAAGTAGGAGTTTGAATCCAGTAAGTGTGTATGAAAGGAACATCCCTTTTGGCAACTGTGAAAACACACCACAGGATGCCCATTCCCCTTTCTAAACACTGATGATGTCAGCACCCTATAAGTATATCAGGAGAAAGAAATCTCCCAGTAATGTGAATAGCGTGCTCTGCTAATGCATCCGTCTCTAGTGTCATAACATAGTTAGGTAGGGGTTTGAATCCAGCAAGTGTGTGTGAAGGGGGTTAGTGTGTGTGTATGAAAGGAACATCCCTTTTGGCAACTGGGAAAACACACTACAGGATGCACATACCCTTTCTAAACAATATCACAATTATTTATGGCTTTTGATTCCAGACATGTCACGTGTGTTTTGCTCACACAGAATGCCCATGTGTGGGTTGTTTCTCACAATAATGCATGACATCGATTAAACCAGTTATGGCAATGCACACATGATGTATGTGTGTGCCAAATACACATATGTACCTGTGACCTTCAATAGTTACCATGTGTGATGCCTGCCACATGTGAATACATGGTATTTGCACTGGGTAACATTATGACTGTGGTCTTCTGTGCAGGTGCTGCATGTGGGATGTGTATATACAGTGTGAGATGTAGATGCTATCAACCTAGTAGTGAGGGATACACACCTGGTCTGGGGCATATAGTCTACATGTTGTTGATGAAGAGGTGCTGCATGTTTTCACCTGTTGTGGGAGTGGTAAGAAGTTGTTCCATAGCAATGCAGTGACCGCATGCTAAGAACCTTTCAGCTAGGGTGTTGTAGCTACAGTAATTCATTAGCATTCAGTAATATGTCAGCATTCCTGGTGAGGGTATGATGCCAACCAAGGTCAGGGTTCTACCAGCCTGTGCCACTTGCTCAGTGAGCCCTTCCATGTTCCCTATCATGTATTCCAGTGAGGGACATCACACATCAGCTGTAGTGGCATGGACAATGACTGAGTCATATGTGTCCATGCATCTGACTGACCTGTATGCTTGTGTTATGTGGTGGACCATAGTGCCCCATGAGCATATCACTGTGACCTTCACCTTGTCCAGCCTGGTGAGCATGACCTCACTGTACCGGACAATAAAAGTACCTAACACAACTGCAGCAGGAGTGTTGTATAGCTGTACAGACTGTGCTTGTTTGGCACACAGGATTTGTGTGCTATGTGTTATGCGTGCTGTGTTCAGGCCTAACGTATGCCTGTGTGCCAGCTGCAGAGGTGTCTGCCACTCAGGCAGGATGCCATTCTTAGGCTCCACGAATGGCCCGGTGTGTTCCCGTGCTTGTATTGCTGTCAGTGTAGGTCTACATCAGACTGGTATTGCAGTCACTGTAGTATTTCATGCCACCTGACAGGTTATGCCAGTACTGGGTTCAGAGTGCTTAGTCCACAGTTTGGCTATGTGTTTCCATCTCATACATGTGTTGTACATCCATGGGTAGGGGATAGGGTTGACTGTGTACATGTGGCAGCTGTGACATTACTACATGACTCACATATTCCACAACTGTACCATAGAGGTGACTGACAACTGACCTTTGCACATGCTACCATAGTATTGAGATTGCATTGGTGATTAACAGCACATAGGGCCAATGGTGAACAAGATACATAGGTTCATAGGTTCATACTAGGCTATCTGCCCTAGGGCATTTATAAACCTAGCCAGAATGTGTGTGGCTTTCACCATGCATTGTAAATCTATCTTGCTATGCCCTTTTCCAAGGTTAGTATACTGTGCCTCTGTCTAACAGTGACACATAAGTGATACCCAGGGTAAACCTACAATGTCCCATCCAGTCATTAATATTCCTCTTGAAGACAGTCACTGAGTGACTCTGCCTAACCTGTATTGGGATAATATTCCAGAGTGAAGGGAGCCTCTGAGTTATGAATGTGTCCCTCCAGCATGTCCTATGTATATCACTCCTGAGGTTCAAGTCTTTCCAGCATGTAGCTTGATGGGATCTGGATATTCTGAGGTGCAGCATGACCATTAAGTCAGGGTTTGACATGGCTTTATATGTCAGGCACAGATTGCCTATGAAGAGGCAGTATGCCACTGAGTAGAGCTGCTGTTTCTTTAACCAGTCAGTATGTGGCATCTGTTTGAGCCCTTTGATCCTCTTGTTGAGGTACTTTTGTGGTCTTTCCAGTTGCTGCAGGTGTCTGGTAAGGTGCATGCCGACAGGGGCATTGTAGTCAATTATGGGCATGATGAGGGATGAGTAAAGAGGCACAATGTCCTCCCCTGATCTACATGTGAATCCCTTCATGATGAGGTGGCCTATATAAAATGTTTTTCTAACCACTTTGGCCATGTGGTTGTCAAATGAGAGAATGCTATCAACTTGTGTACCCCAAGGTCCATAATTCCTTTGTCTGTACTTAATGGATTAACACATATGTGGTACTTTGTGGTCACTTTGTTTTTGCCAAAGAGGATGACTATACACTTTCTGGCATTCATCTTGAGGCCATGGCTGTGGCACAAGTCATCTGTTTCTAAGAGGCCCTTTTGGAGGATGCGTGTGTTGGCTGGAGAGTTGATTATGGCGTCCAGTTTGCAGTCATCTGCGACTTGCTCAGCCACAGTCCTTCCATGTTGGCCTGTACCTCTGATAAATATATACTGAACAAGACAGATCCCAGGGCTGAGCCTTGTGGGACACCACTTGTAACTGGTTTTGAGGCTGACATGGCTCCAGCAATTCTAACCATGTGTGTTCTGCCCTTGAGCCACTGTGCAATATCTGTAGTGACATAGGGGTTAATATGTACACTGGTGAGCTTCCTAGAATGCACAAGTGGGGTATTGTATCAAAGGCTTATGCAAGGTCCAGGTAGGCTGTGTAGACCACCTTCCCCTTGACAGTGGCCTTGGTGACTGTTTCAAAGAAATCAAACAGGTTTGAGAGGCAGGATCTGCCATTAACAAAGCCAAACTGTGTATGATGAAGTGTCTGTAGGTCCCCAATATCTATATTTATGAGGTTCATGATGATCCTTGCCATAGCTTTGCAGACCAAGCTATTCAGACTTATGGGGCGATAGTGTCCAGGATCCGTTAAGGCACCACCTAAATGTAGAGGGACCACTGTTGCTGTACGCCACTCTTTGGCCACATATCGTGTAGTAAGGCTGGGATTGAACAGTAGTGTTATGTCTGGGTGTAGCTCTTCTTGGAGTTCATGTAGGACACAGCCTGGGACACTGTCTGGTCCCATTGATGCAGTGTTTATTGCTTTGGAGAGGGCAGCTCTTACCTGAGCATCTGAGATGTCAGGGGGCAGCACTCTGCTGGGAGAAATATTTGCCCTTTTGGTGTGGAGGGGAGAAGGTAGCAGTGAACCTGTCCACTAGGATGTTGGCAATGTCTGTGTGTTTGGTATTTCTTTTGACATCTTGGACTACCTCTGAGCATATCTGGGAATTACCACCCAGGTTCCTAACATAACTACAGAAAGCCTTGTGATTATCCTCAGTGTCTTGTGGAATCTTCTCTCAAAGATGGCCTTAGACAATCTTATGAGTGCCTGTAGTTTTCTTCTAATACTCATCAGTGATGCCTTCACATTTTGGGAGTTTGTTGTATCATTTAGTAGCTTCATCCTTCTATTGTATAGTTTGTTTATGGCTGGTGTCCACCACACAGGACGTCTGCCTTTGGAGGATTGGGTCTTGCTTTTATTTGGGATTGCATGATCCATGCATTCCTGAAGGTGTCCATAGAATGCCTTTATACAGGTATCTGCAGTCTGGTCCATATTTTCAACAGGCCTGGGGGCTTTGAAGGTTTCCACATCATTTATGAGGAGTGTGAACATGCTTTACATGAGTTGTTGACTGTATTCTTCTGTGCAGGGGTGGCCTTGGGATGTGAATATCCAGTGAGATTAGTTTATGGTCTGATCTTACCAGTGAGGGATACACTTCTGGTCTGGAGCATAGAGTCCCCATGTTGGTGATGATCAGGTTCAGTATGTTTTCCCCTCTTGTGTGAGTGGTAACAAGTTGTTCCATAGCATATTGGTATATAAATTCTAGTAATCTGTGGGCTAGGGTGTTGGAGCTACAGTCATGCTCCCAGTCTATGTTTGGGTAGTTTAACCCACCCAATATAATGGTGTATGGACAGACCTACATATTTCCAACTGTTTTCAGGAAGGCCAAGTGCGGTTCTTGTGTTTGTGAGGGTGGTCTGTAGCAGGCTATAACCTGGAAGGCAGTTTTACCCATTGTTACTTGCATATGGATAGTCTCTGATGTTTGGTGCTTTGCCACCAACCTGGAGGTGTGGGTATCTTGGATGAATATCAATACACCCCTCCTTTTGTGGTTTTGTGCAAGTTTTGGGCCTGAAAAGCATGGTATGAGGTATAACTTGGTAGTGCTGGGGTGCTGTTGGTAGCCCTGAATCCGGTATCTGTTACTGCACAGATAGCGATGTTCTCCATGCTGAGGAATGTTTCGAGTGTGTGCATCATCAGGTTTAGAGTCCTGCAGTGGCATATATGACTGCTCACGTGGACAGATGCCAGGTAAGTCATATGCAAAGTGTCACAGGCAACGTACATGTGCACAGGAGAAACAGTGACATTCTGTCAAGTGAGACATGAACATACATATAGTAAGCTATGCAGATGTCACTAGGAGTCCACAGAAGCTGTGTAACTCTGCATGGCAGGTCGGATCAGTATTCCAGGGTAACTGCAAGGAAACATGCATGCAAACATAGCTACTGTAAGCAGGGCTGCATGTAGTCCATTGTACAACAAACAAGCTGTACCACTTTCAGTAGGTAACACTGCAAATGCTCACCAGCTGACATATGAATACCTATGTCACCAAAGGTGATACTTACCAGACCACGGACAGAAATGACATGGCCAGACACGCTGCATCCCACATGAACACATATCTCAAGCAACACAGACCTCACAAAGTCAGTGTTCTTAACAGGCACAGCCCATAAGGCCAAACACAATGTGTGACACACCTATAATAGGTGATGCCATAGTCAGACACACTGACGTCCCGCTCTCCAGACTGAGCAAGGTGAGGGTCACATTTAGCTACCTGTCGGGTGATAGAATGTGCCACATAACACAAGCACTCAGGTCACTCCACAGCAAGTACAAGTATGAGGCAGTCATTGTCCATGCTGGTGTGAACAACCTGAGATGTACCTCCCTGGACCACATGGAAAGAGACACAGAGGAGCTCTTACATCACCCTCTCAAACTCAGGAATCCCACACAGCCTTCATGACGACACAGGAGAGTATAGATTTCTCTGCAAACACCATCATACTGGGTGACTTCAACTACCCAAACATAGACTGTGAACATTACTCAAGCCACAATACCCAAGCTCTAGGGTTCCCATAGTTCAGAAACTCTTTAGCTATGGAACAAGTAGTCAACATTCCCACAAGAGGGGAAAATATACTAGACCTGATCATCACAAACATGAGTACAAAATGCTCACCACTTGAAGTATATCCCTCATTGTTGCAATCGAACCATATACTAATCACACTGGAGTACTGGATCCCCCACATATGCAAACCTCAAACACATCTATGTGTGTGTGGGAAATGCCCCTATTAGCAACTGTGACAGTACACTACAGGATGCAGATTCCCCTTTTGAAACACTGATGATGTCAGCACTCTATAACTATATTACCTGAATTAAAGCTCCCAGTAATTTGTATAGCGCGCTCTGCTAATGCGTCTTTCTCTAGTGTCATAACATAGTTAGGTAGGGGTTTGAATCCTGCAAAGGGAATGTATGTGAGTGGGGTTTGTGTGTGTGCATAATGCTGTGAGGGAAAAGTGCCTTTTGCCAACTGGGAGAACACACTACAGGGTGCACATCCCTCTTCCTAAACACAGATGATGTCAGCACCCTCTAAGTACAGCATTAGAAAAGATTTCTCCCACTAATGCAAATAGCGCACTCTGCTAATGTGTCTGTCTCTAGTGTCATAACACAGTTAGGTAGGGGTTTGAATCTTGCAAATGGAAAGTATGTGTTTTAGTGTGAGTGGGGTTAGTGTGTGTGCACAATGCTGGGGTGGGATGTGGCTTTTGCCAAATGGGGCTACGCACTGCAGGGTGCACATTTCCCTTAACAAACAGTGATGTTGACAGCACCCTATACAAACAACATGACAACAGACAACTGCCAGTACTCAGTATAGTGCTACATGCTACTGTAACACGCACATGTACCAGAACATACCTAGATAGTGTTTTGAAACCTGAATGTGGCAAGTGTGTGGATGTGGGATGTTTCTGTGTGTGCATTTCCATATGGAAAACATGTTGGATGTGGCAATCAGGGAACCACAGTACCTGATGCACATTACACTTTTAAACTAATGAGGTTGCCTGCACCCTGTGAGTACAGGTAGAGAAGAGGAAATCGGTAGTAATCCAAATAGTGCACTTTTCAAATGTGTACCTGTCATGTGTCGACAGCTACTCATGTAGGGTAATAAATAATGGAAATGGCAGGTGAGCGTGTGCATGTGTGGGGGTAGCAGGGTGTGTGTAAATGCATGTGTGACAGAACAGATACATATAGCTGAATCTACAATACAGCACATGATGCACATTCCCATAGTCAATGGTAGCATGTGATGGTGTGCAGCTGGTACACTTTGGTAAGTAGTATGGGTGCAGATAACAATTCAGGACATTCATACAGTTACTGCAGCAGGAATGCTGGGATATACACACAATCATAGTGGAACAGTGAACAGTTACCAACATGTTACTACTTATACACATCTATGTAGTCACCCTGTGCATCAGCAACGTGTTTACCTTTTCCTGCACTGATGTTGTAGTATGCAGGAGGTGGCACAGTGTCATCATATGCACAGGGTGTGGGTTAGGTATGCCCAAGCCAGCCACTGGTACCACCAATTGACATGTGTGTGTATGTGTGTTTGTGAGGGGCAGCAGTACAGGGTGGACCAGTGTTGGTGCAGTGTGTGTGTGTATGTGTTTGCCCTAGGTGTTAAATTTCTGCATGTGTGTAAGCACGCACACAGTCCCACATAATGGCTGCCATGTACAGGGTTTTGTGGACAGCCACAGACTGCACCTGTCAGGTCATCCAGATCAGTGTCTGTGGGCACGGACACGGTACCTGTGCCTGGCAGGGGTGCTACGGACCATATCCGGTACTAACCCAGACTGGGTACTGTCATCGGAAGCGGGTGTGTGTTGACTGGACACAGTTCCCTGTTGGGACTGTCCAGAGCCATGTGCACGTGGTCTCCTGGGGCGTCCTGATGACAGCACTAACCCAGCATTGCTGGGGCTGCTGCTGGCACTTGAGGTGCGTGAGTGGGCCTGTTGTCGTCCGCGGCGACTGCCAGCTGGTGCTGTTGCCGGCATACGGCCACGTCGATGCCGCAAATGCACACCATCGCCCTGGCCCATGGACATCTGGTTGTGGAGCAGCTGTTGTATGTCCCCACAATGTCTGTCAATGACATCTGTGAAATTACGAATAGCATTCGCAATGTCACGCATGCCATCTGTCATGGCTGTGCGACATGCTGTCAGCTCCCTCAGACCCTGTCTGGTGTACCTTTCCATATGCGCCTGTGCCTGCATAACAGTCCAAAACATAGTGGAGGTTGACATACCTCCTTGGGCACATCGGCCAGAGGCAGTACAGCCACGGATGTCCCCAAGAGAACCCATAGGCGACTGTCTGCGTGGTACCATTGGAGGGCCCTGCTCATGGCTGCTTTGTGGGGATGCATGTACCACAGGTACCACATTACCCTGATCTATGCCCAATGCATACTGTCCATCACCTAGGGACAATGGTGACAAAGGATGTAACGGCAGGATGACTGTGCGCATTGAAGGGGTTGACAGCTGTGTACTGTCAATTGGCTGACCAATGGCGGACCCAGACACACCTTCCTGCACCATTATAGACATTTCCTCATCATCAGTACCTGGGGCACAAGATTCAGGTTCCCTGCTGCAGGTCATCAGAGCAGCACCAGAACCTACTGGAGGAAAACAGGGAATACAGATTACAGTCTCAAGACATATTTTATGGTGATGCACTTCAATACAAATGCACACATTCAGAAATGGACACATGCACTCATGGACACACACACACATGCACACATGGGCACAGGCACATTTGCACACATGCACACCCCACAGTACACACACACATCAGTACTGAGTTACACTACTCTTACTAGTAGTAACTTGAGTATTGCAGGTATTATTAAACACACTCACCAGCATGTATACTACTGAGTTACACTACTCTTACTAGTATTATAAATAGTTTTTCAGGTAATGATAAACACACTCACCAGCATGTATGGCCTGCCTCGTTGCTAGATGGGAGGGACCTGGAAATATGAGGAAAGTAATGTCAGTGGGCACAAGTGTGCCATTGTTTTTGCATATGATACAGTACAGTAGTACACCAGTTCCCTTATACACATCAGCTGCTCATAATGCCAATATCACACATGCACAATTACATATCATGATGACAGATACATACCACGTGCACACCTTATGCATGCATGAAGTAACAGTGTACAGAACAGTCATATGTACATATGGCATCTTACCTGCATGCTCAGTGTCTTGCTGCTGTGTGGATCCAACCTCCATCAGGATGCAAGTCTGATGCTGTTGTTGTTCTGGGGCTGGATCCACGACACTTAGCAGTAGCCCCTCCTGTCTGGTGAGGGGGGGATGTGTGGCCACCCCCCCACCTGTGGCAACCTGTTGCCTGCGGATATCTGCAGCATGCTGGCGGACATTTCTAATCAAATCACTGCAGTGATGTCTCACCTGCTCATATGTCCTATCATGCATGCCAACATCATTTATCCTGCTGACAAGGTTTTGCCACAGTGCAGACCTCTCCTGCTGATTCTGGGTGGTGCGTGAAAACAGGATGGCATAGTCATGCACCAGGCTCTGGTGGATCACTTCGTCCTCTGCAGCAGAGTATGCAGGGTTCCTTTTTGGAGCCATATCCCCCTGGAAAAGTACACAAACAGGATATCAGCAGAGTATGTCAGCAATATATGGTACACAGTCTATACATGAAGTATTAAATTGTAGTTATTACTGCTTGGTTGTAACTTGATTAAAGTGTAGCTATCATTCTAAGTCTTTTGGTTTAAGCACTTGGCCTTCAGACCAGTTGTTTTACATTAGGAAGGTTTGTGGCAAGCACTGTGGTGGCAGGACAGGTAGCTTTCATCCTTCTAAGTTGGGAACTGCTGATTGAGAGCCCAGTGTCCAAGTGTATTAGTTCTGGTATAAGCAGTTGGCCTTCAGGCCAGTTATTTAACATTAACAAGGTTTGTGGTCTGCACTCTTGTGTGAGAATAGGCTGTACTCTGCCATTCATAGCTGGGAACTTCTGGTTTAAGGTCTATAGTGCCTGCATATTTGAACTGTATCTTACTGACATTGGTACACCTTGTTTGCTGTAGCATACACTACATCCAAGCCTCCTGAATCTAGCTTTGTTTATATGCTTGTTATTTGTTAGCTTGTTATTTCACTGGTACGCTAATTCCACATAATACACAGCTTCTCAGCACTTCTGTGAATCACTACTGATATCTGCATTGCTTACTGTACTTATTTCCTTGTTACACTTGAAAGAAAGTGACTGCTTGTCGTTTTTGCATTTAGTTAATTGTAACACATTGCACTTAAGTTACCTGGCACTTGCTCAATGAAGCTATTATATCAGTCAGCAGTAGAAATTAATATCAGTACACCCTCACTCCCCACTGGACCTTGTTTTCAATTATTACGGAATTCACAATAGTATTCTAGCATGTCCAAAGGTCAGTTGTCAATCTCCTCTCCAGTCCAGCTGGTGAGTGTGGTAATCCAGAGGCAATGTTATAACAGCCTCATGTACACAGACAACCCCTCCTCCTAACAACAAATTCAAACACATGTGAGTGATGCAACCATATACCAAACTGGAGGCTAGGCTCTCTCTACTCAATACTGCCATAACCAGTCAGGAGGAGAAGGAAACCACACTCACTACAATTCCAGTCTCACATAGACCTACCACGACAGCAAAACAAACACATAATCACACAAAAACATACTCGGAGGCTCAAAATAAAGATCTGCCTAAGCAGCAGAGACCTCCAAAGCAGACACCCAAGCAACCGCTACCCCAAAACAAAACACGTGCAACACATATCTCACAAAGCCAATGTGCTGAACACTCACAGCCCTTAACAGTGAACAACACACCTCATACACATGTAATAGGTGACTCTATCATCAGGCACACTGACGTCACATTCACCAGGCTGAACGAGGAGAGGGTCACAGTGAGCAGCCTGTCGGGCACTACGACCCGCCACATAACACAAGCACTCAAGTCACTCCAAGGCAAGTACAAATATGACTCACTCATTGTCCATGCTGGTGTGAATGACCTGACACATACCTCCCTGGACTACATGAAAAGAGACAGAAAGGAGCTCTCTGAGCATGTAGCCCAAGACAGTATGACCCTGACCTTGAGTAGCATCTTACCCTCACCAAGAATGATGCCACAATATCAAGGCAAGATGATCACTTTCAACAATTGACTGAAGTACTGGTGTCATTCAAAGGTGATCCAATGCCTGTCAGCTTGGGATGATATGCTGTACAAGCCACGATGCTTTGCTAGGGACAGCTTGCACCTGTCACCCCTGGGCTTTTGGATTTTGGCAAAGGCTCTTGCTACACCCATAGTGCCTTTATTAGGCAAGGCTCATAAGGCAAACCCACATCCATAGGTATCACAAAGGATGAGGAACTAAGAGTAATGCTACTCAACGCCAGAAGTCTAAACCTCAAGATACACGCACTCAAAACTCTACTTAGCATTATGGACATCGATATCTGTGCAGTAACAGAAACCTGGTTCAGGTTTCCCAAGAGCACACCAGCACTACCAGGTTATACCTGTTACCATTCTTGTCGGCCCCAACACTTGGACCAAACAACAAAAGGAGGGGAGTATCAATATTCATCAAAGATACCCACACCTCCACATTGGTGGCAAAGTACCACATAGGTGTTAAGCCATTAAGTACAGAAGAAGTAATTGGGGACCTGGGGAACAAACTTGATAGCAATCTGTCATTTGACAACCACGTGGCCAAAGTGGATTGAAAAACATGTTATATAGCCCAGCTAATCATGAAGGGATTCACATGTACATCAGGGAGGTCATGGTGCCTCTTTACTCATCCATCATCAGGCCTATAATTGAGTACAATGCCCCTTTTGGGATGTACCTAACCAGACACCTACAGCAACTGGAAAACCCCAACAGTACCTCATCAAGAGGATCAAAGGGCTCAAACAGATGCCATATGCTGCCCGGTTAAAGAAAATCCAGCTGGACTCAGTGGCATACTGCCTGTTCAGAGGCAATCTGTGCCTGACGTATACAGCCATGTCCAACCCAGAAGTAATGGACATGCTGCACCTCAGGAAATCAAAATCCCATACAGCCACACGCTCAAGAGACCTGAACCTTAGCACTGAAATAAATAGGACATACTGGAGGGACAGATTCATAACCCAGAGGCTCCCTTCACTCTGTAATGAACTCACAGTACAGGTTAGGCAGAGTCCCTCATTGACTCTCTTCCATAGGAATCTGGATGAGTGGATGGGAGATCATAGTTGTACCCCGGGTATCACTTCTATGTCACTGTTAGACAGAGGCACAGTATACTAACCTCGGAAAAGGGCATAGCAAAATAAATTTTAATTGGGTGGCAAAAGACAAACACATTCTGGCTAGGCTTATCAATGCCCTAGGGCAGATAGCCTAGTATGAACCTATGAACCTATGTGTACTGCTATACTACTTCTGCCATATGTTGCATGTGTGTGTGTTGTGGGGGGATGCGCAGGTAATGGGCAGATATTTCTGCACAGGCAACACTTCTGAAACACTCTGGGTGTTCATCCCAACATACTGTATGTGTGTTGCCATCCAACACTGTGATGTGGACACACATTACTCAGCCTGGATATACATATCCCAACAACACCACAAGCACAGTACACTACCTTGCTATGTATGTATGTAATTACACAGTTATTCACTAGTTAGGACTGTGATGCTATCCATGCAGCCCACTGGGACAGTGGAAGCCACAACACACACTGCTGGCCCCTTTGCAAAAGCTTACCACAGACATCCCACATAGTGCATGTAATGTGCACACACATATCTAACCCAGACCGTATGCACACCACTTATTTATCCTGTCCAGTGGACTACAGATACAGGCACATTGTATAACAATAGCAGGAGGCTACTGCAGCACAGAGCAGATTCACATGAAGGCAAGGCATCTGTGGTCAGCAGTGGTAAGATGCTTCACATTCACCAAATGCACAGATATTGGCAACATTGTTGCAGACAGTTTAGGTGCAGGTATCCCCCCCATTCTCCTACACATGTGGAATTAGTTATCACAGATGAATGTAACCTCCCTATCATCTCACATGTCCAGGTGAGGGCCACCCTCAACATTGCAGAACACACAGCATCACTGTTACAAAATGGTATCCCTGGATGTGTGATACGTTCACTCCTAGAGGACATAGCACCACATTACAGACTGATATTAAACCCTGGCCATACTACAGGATATGTACCTGAACAGTGCCATACATACACAGTGGTCCCACACCAATGAGGAGGAACCTCTACTGACCCTGGGAACTACTGCATCATATGCATAACTGGCCTTGTGTTCTAAGCTATGGAAGTTTTAAGTATGGAAGACATGTACAGCAATATTACATATGTATATATATCAGGACTATGTACACACAACCTATCTCATGGACATACCTATAGATAGTGAACTATGATACATTTGGAGGTTTCACAGTAAACACAGTATTAACCTGCTACTTTGCATTACCTGTGTTTGTGTCAGCTGTTGCTGTGTCACTGCTGCTAATTGCTGCTGCTGCTGCTGGTTTTGTTGCTGTGATGATGCAGTTTTTTTATCACTGCCTTTCTTTCTTTCTTTCTTTCTTTCTTTCTTTCTTTCTTTCTTTCTTTCTTTCTTTCTTTCTCTCTCTCTCTCTCTCTTTCTCCGTCGGTTTGGTGCAATGAATGTATTGCATGTGTGGAGTGTTAGTACTGGATGCTTTTGTAGGTATCTGCATAGGTCCATGTGATGGCCTCTGCACCAATTGTAAAGCAGCATTTGCTAATTGCATGCAGCCAGTTGTGTACTGATTGCATGTCTCACTGTGATTTCAGGACAGTGCTATAAAAGGGTATGTGAGATAGGCGTTGCCCTTTCAGATTGTAAGGGCGTGGACCATGCTGGTATGCTGTCGACAGTGTTCTGTGAGTGTGAAGGTTAGTAAGTCTCTCATGATTCATGCTGTGTTGTAAAGTCAGGTTGCTGCATTTCTCTCACCTGTTCCCTGTAGTGAGTGTGTATGCATACTGACACCTACAACTATATTTCCATATGTATTAATATATATATATATATATATATATATATATATATATATATATATATATATATATGTGTGTGTGTACATATACATACTTTCATATATGTACATTAGCTTACATTATTAAGTACAAGCTAACAATTAGCAGGGCTGTTTCTGCTAACACTAAACTAGTATGGGAATCCAGTAATTAGGACAGTAAAAGTCTACCTGACATGCTTTGGGTAGTACACATCCTATATTGCCTTTATCTTCATTCCTACTATTACATGTTATACTTATTTTAGCACTATATTCCTGTATGAGAGTCATGGCTTAGTGGTAGGTCATACAGACTAGTGTTACAATGGTCTTGTGGTAGGGCCTAATAGTATGCTTTTATTTTGCTTTCAAATTGAGTACAGGGCCTGTCAATCAAAGTGCTGAAGGCACCTTTAAGCAGTTAAAAGGGTTAGTAAGTCTCACAGGAGTCAGGCTGTGTTGTAGATTCTGGTTGCTGCATTTATCTTCACTGTTTCCTGTAGTGAGTGTGTATGAATACTGACACCTACCACTATATTTCATATGTATTAATATATATATATATATATATATATATATATATATATATATATATATATATATATATATATATATATGTGTGTGTGTGTGTGTGTGTACATATACATACTTTCATATATGTACATTACCTTACATTATTATGTACAAGCTAACAATTAGCAGGGCTGTTTCTGTTAACACTAAACTAGTATGGGAATCCAGTAATTCGGGCATTAAAAATCTACCTGACATGCTTTGGGTAGTACACATCCTATATTGCCTTTATATTGATTCCTACTATTACATGTTATATTTATTTTAGCACTATGTTCTTGTATGAGAGTCATGGCTTAGTGGTAGGTCATACAGACTAGTGTTACCAAGGTCCTGGGTTCGAGACTGACAGTGGGAATTTATTTTTCTTTCAAAATGAGTACAGGACCTGTCAATCAAAGTGCTGAAGGCACCTTTACACAGTTAAAAGGGTTAGTAAGTCTCACAGGAGTCAGGCTGTGTTGTAGATTCTGGTTGCTGCATTTATCTTCACTGTTTCCTGTAGTGAGTGTGTATGAATACTGACACCTACCACTATATTTCATATGTATTAATATATATATATATATATATATATATATATATATATATATATATATGTGTACATATAATACTTTCATATATGTACATTACCTTACATTATTATGTACAAGCTAACAATTAGCAGGGCTGTTTCTGTTAACACTAAACTAGTATGGGAATCCAGTAATTTGGGCATTAAAAATCTACCTGACATGCTTTGGGTAGTACACATCCTATATTGCCTTTATATTGATTCCTACTATTACATGTTATATTTATTTTAGCACTATGTTCTTGTATGAGAGTCATGGCTTAGTGGTAGGTCATACAGACTAGTGTTACCAAGGTCCTGGGTTTGAGACTGGCAGTGGGAATTTATTTTTCTTTCGAAATGAGTACAGGACCTGTCAATCAAAAGTGCCAAAGGCACTTTTAAGCACTTAAAACCAGGTCTGCGCTCGTTTGCGCGGAGCTCACGCATGCGCACTGGCGGTGAGCTCACCGCACACAAGCGCACACCCGCGCTATTTTCTTTGAAAGAAAAGAAAAAGGGGTGACAGGAAAGTGGTGAAAAGGGGTCACAAAGAGGGTAAGACAGTAGGGAAACAAGCTTGGGATTTGCAGGAAGGATGTAGGTGAGGCCCATAGCTGCCCATGTCTTTCTCAGCAACAGCTGTGCATTTGTATGTAATTTGGTGTGACATTTGAAACCTTCCACCCCTGAGAGAGGTGTCAGGACAACATTAATACCTGTTGTACAGCCAATTGTAATTAACAGTTTCAATGTCCAGCGGACATGTGTGCAACATGGACAGCTATGTATGGGGCATAATTTTTTTGTGGGTACAGAGTGCCCTTTTTTTTTTTATCAGGTGAGAGTGGTATGTCAGGTGAAGGTAGTCGGTATAGCTGGGGAGGTAGGTTGGGTAGGTTAACAGACAAGACAGACAAGACGCATACAGGGGTGGTGTATGACACATGTGGGGGGTTACACAATTGACGGGGACGGAGGTTGGGATATCCAGGGCACATGAGCCCACAGATGGCAACAGTGGAACTGATATCCCCACCCATAGGCAGTTGCCACTGTTCCTTCACAGCCCAGGATGGGGCTGTGCTGGGGGCTGTGCAGGCGGGACAACGGGCATGCCCGTAAGCTGTGCCACCCGGGCCTCAAGCTGGCGTAGGGGCCCAAGAACAGAGTCTTGAATCTCCCTTCGCACCACAGACTGGACACCTTGGAGGGTGAGTGGACGGGCTCCTCAGACCATGCTTGCAGAGGGGGGACAGGCCCCATCCCCTGCAGCGCTTCCACCTGAAGGTGGCACAGGGCCACCGGAGGAGGGTCCAGCCTGGGCACTAGTGCCAGGTGCAATCGCCAGATGAGGTGGGAGAGGTGGGTCCACTGGGACCCGCCTTCCCAAGCGTTCTAGGTTTGTGAGTATGTTATGTTAGTTTGGGTTAGTAGCATATTATTCCATTCAAATTAGTTGTAACAGCATGCATTGGTATTCCCATTAAACAAACACCCAGATATTAACACCATTGAACAACAGGCATATCAATATCACATGCATTATTTGAACAGAAATACACAATCAAACAACATGCAGGGTTGATTAATGGCAACAGGCCATCAGGTTTGCAGGTATGAACAGGGCACATGCAACAACGGACATGCATATATTTTTGAAACAACAGGACAAATGTCCATGGTTAATGAAATGTTCACATACCAATATTTAGTGAGTTTTTAATTTGCAATTATAGGGTGGGGTGGAGAAAGAAAATGATGACACATTCATAAATTATACATTGATATACATTTGTAATAGAAACACAATTAACTTGTGGGTGATAGTTTCCAAATGATTTTTAATTGACTGTCATGCTAGACCTGTTACAGATACATCACTATCCTAGTTATTTTGAATTTGATCAGATACATCATCCTGCTACACTTTGATGACAGGGCAGGGGACAACTATGGATGTTTAGTATGTCAGACAATCATTCATTCTATCTGAAAATTGTTGACTGTCATCACCATATACAGATTTTGGCTTAAACATTCAAGATTCAGACACACTGAAATCAGTTTGGGATGTTAATTTTAATTCCCACATGCATTTAGTTCTGTAGAACCACACTGAGGCTTATATATTCAGGAGTTATTACTACTTTATTTATTGATACATGACCCTTTCTGTCACTCTCACACATCCTGCTATTTCACAGTTCAGGTTGGTACTTCTAGGCTTTGTTCACATATTAGACCTGTGGTGATTCAAACACTTTCCAGCAGCCTCACTTCTGTCATGATTCAGCATTTCAACAGGGATATATCTCACATGTGATTAACTCAGCTTCTGAAGCTGTACTCTTGAGACTACTGCAGGTTATACTACATTTAATTAATGGTGGGACATCTGTATTACAGAACTATTTATTTCTATCAATTATATTTCCAGTTTCACTTGCATACTGATGAACTTGTTGCAGCCATACCTGCAGACTTTCACTTGTTGCTTGCACATTCTATTACTTTTAATCAATACACTGCAGTGTTCTGCTACGTGCTACACTATAATATTTATTTACAAGTACTAGGTGGGGTTACTAACCTGCATGGTGGCGCAGCCGCACCAGCCTGTGGTCATGTGCCCTGCGATTCGCAGAGCGGACACCTGCAGCTGTAATACAAAACAAGTAATATTGGAATACACATCTCCATGGTATCAGCTAGTTGAATTCCTTACATACATAAGTAAAATGTAACTTACTCAGTAGTGGGGCGTTGGGCATATCCCGGGCCTCCTGGATCCATTGGGTCAACTGGTCTTGTTTACATCGCTTCAGGTCCGCATGGTGGTGACGGACCTGCTCACCAGTACGTGGAATCCCAGTAGCACTAGTGAGATCATGAGCCAACTGGTCCCATGCCTCCGCCCTGTATGCTCCCCATGAGACCTGGCCCTGCATGAGTTGGGCCTCATGATGGTGAACTAGGAGCCAGACCATGTATCTGGACTCCTCAACACCCCACCGCTGTGCTCGAAAGCAACGTCCCTCCCCTACTCCACTCATTCTGCCTGCAGGTCTATTCTACAATCGTTTATGCTGTGTATTCCCGCCTATGGGGCTTATATATGCCGATTTTCCCGCACATTTCTATGATTGGCCGTTTTGGAATTGTATCTACTTCACAGAAACTGCTTTATCATGCTCCATTTTGGATTACATCCTATATATATGCTATTTCTGCATTTCTAAGTACTGCTGTCATGGCTTAGTGGTTTAGTACCTTGACTCTAGTGCTTGGAATTCTGGGTTCGAATCTGACCACTGATTTTTATTTTTTATGACTGTCTAGAAATAAGTACAGGACCTGTCAATAAAAAGTGCCAAAGGCACTTTTAAGCACTTAAAACCAGGTCTGCGCCGCTTGCTGGAGCTAACGCACCGGCGGTTAGCTTGTGGGCGCGGTGCGCACCTCCGCGCAAACGGTGTGCGCTGGGTTAAACCTTAATTGGCTAGTAACACGCATGTTAAGCTAAGCACAGCTAGTTGCACACAGTTTGAGCCTGTTAAACCAGTGCTTAGCTACGGGCAAGCAATTTGCAGCCTTTGAAACACTACTCAGCTACGGGCACTCTGTCTCACAGCAGCTTAGCTATCAGTACATTTCTAAATATTTTTATTATTGTATTACTTGAAAATATATGCTCCATTTCATTCCATTTTACAAAAGGAAATACTTTTACATTTGTACAATACTGTCAGGGGCCTTTTTAGTGCTTATTTACAAAAAAAAAAGGTTATTGTGTGGGCTCGAACCTTGCCTGCCTGCTCTTAAGCTGACAACTCTACCGATATGCTATTACTTCTTGGCTTACCTTGCATATTTAGTTCTTATATCCTTTTCCCCACTGATTGCTAACTGCAGTTGCGCTAGTAGCACATCCACGCACATGAGCGCACGCAGTAGCAAACATTTACGGGGTTTTAAAAAAATAAAACAGTTTTCATTTTCATTTTATAACATCTGTTCACTTTTTACATTGCTGGTCTGTGGGGGCATGTGTTGTGTAGTGTGTTTATTCACATTTCCATGGCCTCTCTCGTGGCTGTTTACTTTCTGCCATTCTAGACTTCTGGGGGCGTGTCCGCTTGCAGGGCGTAGCCTACGTACACGCCCCCTACTGTCTTACATGGACCGTGTAAGAGTTACAGTGTGATTCAGCATGCCTCATGCACCTCATGCATATGCATGACATGATGACATCACACCATTTAACTGCAGCCTCCGTGTAAGAGTTATAACTCTTACACGGAGGCTTCCTGAATTTGGCCCATTGTTTTAGAAAGGAAGTTTTCTAGGTACACTGCAGCAAGGTGTGCCTTTGTTTTTGAGTATGAGACATTGGAGACAAAAGTAAAGGAGCTGAAGGCTGCATGAGAAGTTGGCACTAGGTGCTTGTTTTACAGGATCATAGAAATTACAGGACGAGTGAGTAAAGAGATCTTTTGCACCTTGCCAGTTCCCAACTTCATGTTGTATCTCCCATGTCTAGAAGGGTAAAGCATGTCTGCTGAATGATGAATTTGTATGCATGCACCAGTCCAATCATCAAGGTTTAATTTGAAGAATGCAAAGATGTCACTTTGCTTAAGATACAGGGGGTAATTAGTTCCACAGATGGAGTAAACAATGTGCAGTATGTGTGTCCAATATCTGTTTTATTTTGATGTTGGTGGAGATTTAAGTCCTTGGTTCTGGTATTTGTGGGACTGTTGATCTTGTGGAGATGCAAGAGATCAAGGAAGACTGGGTCCTTAATGGCATGGAATACCAGACAGATGTATGGATGAAAAGGGAAATACAAAACAAAACATTAGGATACAGCAATTTGAAGGATTCTCTGTGTAAGAGACTGAGTGTAGAGATAAGTCTTCAAACCACTCCTTTTAGCCCAGTGTCTTTAGGCCAGTAATCATTTTTTTAGGAATATTTGAGGTCTTTGTAGTGAATTGATGTGTCTGGACAACTTCTTTTGACATGGATGATATTCCTTTCAGTGTTAGCTGTACTAAATAGAAGGTTTTACTCACCACTGAAGCTGCACAGTGGTTGACATCATCATCATTATCAACCTTCTTTTTTCCATTTTCTACATGGGGTTGGGTTGTCATGCCAGCTGTCAGTTTTCAAAGCCACTCACTTACCTTCTTTGACATTCATGCCTGTCACCAGTCCTCTGTCATACAGTCCATCCACCTCTTTGCTAAATGCTCTCGTTTTCTCTTGCCATCTTTCTGTCTGTCCCAAATCTTATTAGATTGTCTTATGCTTTTCTGCACATGTCCAAACCACAGTAATCTGTTGTTTTTTTGCTCTTATGTCCTCATTTCTTTGACTGTTCCACAGTGTGCATCATACCACCCACCTCAGGTACTTCATCTCCAGTATCTCAAGCTTCCTCAACTGCTATGTGTTTACTGCCCAGGTTTCTGTACTATACAGTAGTACTGGTTGCACCAGTGTTTTGTACACCTTATTTTTAACTTCTTTGGCATTCTTCTGTCATGCACTGCACCTGACACTTTGTCCCATTTGACTGCAGCCACTCTGATTCTAGTTTTTACATCTTCATCCAGACTTCCCTTCTCCTCAACTACCACTCCCAGATACCTGAAGTTGTTAACCTGTTCCACTATTTTCCCTTCTACGTCAGTTCTTGACTTCTGATTTTTCCCATTTACTGCATTACAAATGTCTTATCTGTATTCAGTTTCATCCCGTGTGCCTTCAGTTTTGCATTCCATTTTCCCACCCTTTGCTAAAGTTCTTCCTCAAACTCTGCCTATAATGCCATATTGTCTGCATACAGCAATGTTGTTGATCTGTCCCTTCCAACTTGTTTTAGACTTCTCCAAGTTTAGGAACATCTAGTTGCACAATGATTGAAAGAGAGGGCATTTTCAATCCAGGCACGAAGATCTCTGAGCACCTATTCAGTTTGAAGTGGGTAAGAGATACTTGTCAAATGTAACAATAATGTATTTTTTGCTTTTAATTATAAACCTTTTTAGTTAGTGGTTTTTGTTACTTGCTGCAGTGATTTGGTATCAGAGGGTTGTTTGACAAAATCACCAAGCTTGCAACCTTTGGCAAAGTTAGCCATAGGTCTAAGTCTGTGATGTGGGGGTTGGTGAAGTATATGCCAAACACTGAACACTGAGCCCTGAGGTACACCTCTATCTAATGCCTTTATTTCTGTTAAGGAGCTTGCCATTTTAACAATGTGTGAATTCTGTCTTTCAGCCATTTTGTTATCCCACCTCTCCATCTGATATGTGAAATAAATTGAGACTGTTTGAATTTCAAAATGCATTTGCTTGTCAATGCCCCCCTGTCTCAGCTTTAATGTATAGAAACATAAACAATAGCATCATTCAAGGTGAAGTAAACTAGGAGGAGGGAGTACTAACAAGAGGTATATATATTTATTAATAAATCAGTAACTCAATATTATATCATAGAAGTATCATAGAACATAGTGCACTGTTAAATATACATTGTGCTGAACAAAGGCTGGAGAGGGCAGGTAGCTGTGTAAAATATCATATACTGATATCAGGTAATCTGCTTACTGCTGGGTGGTGACTTTGAATAAAATATAGGTAGAGTAGTGTGAATGCAGGAGGAAGAGATTTAAGATGATAACAAGTATAAGATGTAACTGGGTAAACACAGGGCTCCTTTGAGGCTAAGGTTGTCTTGGGATAGTTTTTAAGGATATTTAAGGCTGCTAAATTTGGCTTTTTACTGTAGTCTATGGAAATGATGTTGATTGTGTTAGCTGAGATAATGGTTTGAGGCACAGTTCCTCGAACTTTCTGTAAAAGTTTTTCATTATTATTTATGTTGGCAATAATAACTGCCAGTTGGCACAGATGGTTAGGTCTGTGAGCTGTAGTTTCTGTGGTATAACTGTCAGTTGGCACAGAGGGTTAAGCCTGTGAGCTGTAGTTTCTGTGGTATAACTCTCAGTTGGCACAGAGGGTTAGGTCTGTGAGCTGTAGTTTTTGTGGTATAACTGTCAGTTGGCACAGAGGGTTAGGTCTGTGAGCTGTAGTTTCTGTGGTATAGGGTTTGATTGCCTCAGCCCTTATTTGCTTACTGTTTGATATTGAGCAAGTAAGTCATTTAAACAGATATTGCTCCTGGGTTGCCCCTAAAAAGGAACTGTGTATCCAATGTGCCTACCTGGTTAAATATACAGCATGTTACTATTTTTATTACTAAGAGAATTAAATCATGAGAAATTGAGAAGATGAGCGGTTCTATGGGCCAATAATTTTATGTGGCTAAATGCTTTCGTCAAATAAAAGAAAATACTGCAGTACATTGGAAAAGAAGGATGAAATGTGCAATACTGCATGAAAATATTGGGAAAAACATGTTAAAGAGGATTCCAAGATGAAATTATGGCTAGTCCTACTGTCGGTGTCACAGTCTTATAAAAGCCAGTACAAATCAAGAAGTATGGCTGGGTGGATGACATTGTGATTCCACAGTATATTGTTAGTCTTTGCAGAATAGCACGTACGTTGTTACACTTTGTACATTCAGTAAGGTAAAGGTGACAATCATATTCTTCATCCAGTTGTTGAAAGAAAAAACTCCTCTGAGGTTCATTTTGCAAAAAAATATTATGCTGCACATTTGCAATAGTGTATGATTTTCTGAGATCAGCTAGAACATTATTAAAAGCAGAAAATACACCCCTGGGATTCTATCTGTGTCCCTGCTGGACAGGGGTATTGAGTGCAGACTTGTTAGAACATGGGATAAATTCTTGGCTAGGCTTATAAAGGCCTCAGGGTCAATAGCCTAGTAACTTCCTATGATCCTAATGCTACGAGTAAAGAAGTCCACATATTGTAAAACAGCTTGTACTCTTCCTTAGAGTCAAAATCACATAAGGCCAGTGACAGGTAAATGATTAAATTAGATCGACATTTAAACAGACTGAATTTGCTGTCTGGTTTAATTCATAAATGCATAGTCCACTGTACCTAGAATGCAGTTTGTTTTACTTTTGCATATATTCTACAGTTATTTATCAAGTATCATGAGCAGTTATAATATTATTCCATAATAGAGAGTTGTTTTATTAAAGCAAAAGTGACATAGGTTCTTTGCTCCCGGCTGGTGGAGGTGACCTTCTTCAACAGGTTTTCTTATATCTTTGAGTTGAGGAGAAAATGGGAGCTCATTTACATTTCACTAAAGATTCTAGTGAAGATGAGACTACTGAGGGAGATAGGGGGGGGGTGAGGAAAATAGAGTGGGAGGTAAACAATTGTTCTCTATTATTTTATTTATTAAGGTGGGCATTTTTACACAAGTGGGTGCGGAGGTAAACAGACATGAAATTGTGATATGTTTCCTTGAAAGTAGCATGTATATCCATGTGTGTGTGTGTGTGTGTGTGTGTGTGTGTGTGTGTGTGTGTGTGTGTGTGTGTGTGTGTGTGTGTGTGTGTGTGTGTGTGTGTGTAGTTGAGGGGCATCATGGGTGACCAACCAAGAAATCCTGCTAGTGCTTAAGACAGCTAATGCAGTCCCAGCTCACCATAAGGATAAATCCAAAGGCTTACTTGAATATATACAGTATAGCTCACAAGATAAAATTCATTAAAGAGACAATAGAAAAATTAACCCTGGCTTCACTGAACCTTGTAATCAAACTATATTAAATGAATGAATGAATGAATAAATAAGGTTTCCAGAACTAAGTGTTTTCATCCCTACTGTGATGGGATTTCATCAGACTTACTGGAGGAACAGTTTCTTATGAATTTAAAGGAAGTTCCACCAATCAAAACGAACTAGCATGATACAATTAAAATAATCAAAAACAGTCATAAAACCTGTTTTAACATAAATAACTTTTCCACAATCTACTAAGTATGCACATATATTAACAAACCACGAGAAAGAATAAAATGTTATATCAAATGTGTTTTAAGTAAATTATGTAAATATACACAGAAACACATACACACACACATATATATTATTTTATATACATATATATATATATATATATATATATATATATATATATATATATATATATATGGTTCCCTATCAGAATCCTGAAACACTATAAGCCTGAAAGTCAAAATCCTGAAAACTAATGACTGAAAATGCAAAATCTCGAAAATGCAAAATCCTGAAAGTCAAAATCCTGAAAACACAAAATGGACATACTGACGTCATTGTGGCTTTGCTATTGTTAGCCCTGTGGTGTTAAGTCATGCGTTGGGTCCAGGTAAGTGTGCGGTTGGTTTTATGTTAGGGTTAGGGGTGGTATAAGTGAGTTAGGGTTAGGGCGCAGGTTAGGCATGTATGCAATAGTGACAAATATTGGGGTTAGGCGGTTTAAGTGAGTTAGGGTTAGGCACGGGTCAGGTGAGTGTGCGATAGTGACGGACCTTAGGGTTAGGGTTAGGGTCAGGGTCAGTTGGTAGATATTAGTGTCTTTATAGTGACATATTAGCATTATTTGTGTTTTCAGGATTTTGACTTTCAGGATTTTGCATTTTCGAGATTTTGCATTTTCAGTCATTAGTTTTCAGGATTTTGACTTTCAGGCTTATAGTGTTTCAGGATTCTGATAGGGAACCATATATATATATATATATATATATATATATATATATATATATATATATATATATATATATGTAGTGGTGTTATTTAAAGTAAGGAGAACATATGAATATGTAAATTTATAAAATGTAAACAGAAATGTAAAATTTAATACAATAAAAGGAATATGAGTTAACCTAATTAGATGTAATCTATATTTTATTTGCCCTAGTGTTAAAACACTTTTGACAGATGCTGCTTCGTTGTATCCTGGCAAATGACAAGGATTTAGTCTGAATTGCCATGACAATTCTTTCAATTCCAATATATTGTCCATGTCCCCCCTTTAACAGATCTCAAAACTCTTGTCAACTTTAAAAAATCTAACTTTTTTTTAAATTCAGACATACTGCAGAGTGTTTATAAAGTGTATTGACAGTACCGCCTTTTTAAATATTGCAAAGATGTTCTCTCATGCAGTCTCTCAATCTCCATTTGGTTTTCCTTACATAAAATGGCAAACAGCCACTGCAAGTGCCAAGATAAACCATGTGAGTGACATTGCAATCACAGTTACCAAGACATGATAAACATCTTGGATAGCCATCTACAACTAAATAAGGGGCCTCATGTATAAACCTACATTGTTTACAATTACCACATTTGTTCAAGTGGTGAACTCAGTCAGTGTAGGACCACCCCCAGTCTGATGTTCAATTAAATCCTTAACATTACTTCTTCTACTATATATAATTTTAGGCTGGCCATCTATGATTTCTTTTACATCACTAGGGAAGACCAAGTTCCACAGTTGTTTAAATGCGTCAACGTATTTAGAAATCTCCAGATTGTAAGGAATAATGAAAGGTACCATTGTACTAGATACTATAATTAACTTGGGAGATTTAATTGTAATAACAGAAGTTTCAGATGAAAGGGAGGCAAACCTAGATGTCTTGCCCTTAAGTACCACTTCTTTGACAGATGTTAAAAGACCCGTTGGGTAACCCCTATCTCTAAACTTACCCCAAAGATGATGAGTTTATTTCTCAAAGTTCAAACCAGAACTAATTAATCTTAATAAAACATACTCTAATTAGCCATGTGCTCTCTTTTCAGACTGCCTGCAGTAAGGCATTTATGTAGTCAAGCAAGTCAAAGAATCACTCGGCAGTGTAAAGTAACATGGCTGCTGGTTACTCATAGTAATGGACATGGCCAAAAGTTCATGGTCGCCCATTGCAGTAGAGGTATGTGCTGGGGAGTTTAGGGGTTAGGTAGTGTTTGTGTGTGTGTGTGTGTGTGTGTGTGTGTGTGTGTGTGTGTGTGTGTGTGTGTGTGTGTGTGTGTGTGTGTGTGTGTGTGTATATGTGTGTGCATATGAGAGGTGTTATGTGCGAGTTTGTGTCTGCTTAGGAGGTCACAGTAAGGTGGGTTAGTGAGTTACTGAGGGTATGGGTTAGGTGTATGGTGGCAATCATATGTGCGCATACCATACTCCTCTAGAATAACAAACAAATCCTGCAACATTTGCTAGGGGGGAATCACTAGACACCAGAGAAAACTCTTACATCTTGTGCATTAACAGCTCTGATGCATAATGTGGGTCGTGGATGGAAATGCTAACCACCTGTGATAAGTGTTTAAACTGTATCTTTAGGGCACGTACTAAAAAAATGAAAGATGATGTAGGTCAGAGAGAACAGCAGACACCAGGATAATCTAAACAGTGTGTCTTAAAGGTACTAAAAGGATTCAAGCTCTGATCCTTCCCACCAAGGATATTAGTCCTCTGCACTACCACTGACACCATTGATAATATGGAAATAACAGTATAAGCTACAAAAATGGAAATTACAAAAGAAGGGGAAAACGGCTTCAAACTTGACAGAAGAAACAGCAGCATTATCCTGATACACCAAGTAATGTAACAATGTATTTTTAGTGTATAATGAGGATCTCTGGCATTACTCATAAGTTCACAGGTTCATAGGTTTATACTAGGTTAACAACCAGGATCTTTACAATACTAGCCATGCAACCCACCCCAATTTTTATCCCCAAGTTCCTGGTAGGTTATGTTATAAGAAGGTAATTAAGGGTTATGAGGTTGGGGTATATTAGTTGTGGATTAATTTACTTATTACCAACCCTGTCCATCATAGACACGGGGGCCAGACCAAGGATGAATTTGTGCTTTCCCATCAGATGATCCAGATTTCACTTGAATAGAGTCAGTTGTGAACTCTGCTTTATGTAGGTTGGGAGCTCATTCCATAGTGCAGGGATCTTTTGACACACATATCAAGTTCTCTAGCATGTTCTATTTATGTTGCAGGCAAAGTTCAGGTCCTTAGATCTATTGTTTCTGGTGCTGTTTGTTTTGTGGATGTGCATCAAAACTGGATGTGAGGATGCCTTATATGCCAGGTATGGATCACCTCTCAGTAACCTGTAGGAGACTGAGTAACAAATATAGGTCTTATGTCAGTCTGTGTAGGACATGGCATTTATACCCTGGATTCTCCTGGTGAAGAACGTTTCAGGTTGTTTCAACTGTTGCAGGTGCCTGGTTAGGTATATGCCATGCAACCCACCCCAATTTTTATCCCCAAGTTCCTGGTAGGTTATGTTATAAGAACGTAATTAAGGGTTATGAGGTTGGGGTATATTAGTTGTGGATTAATTTACTTATTACCAACCCTGTCCATCATAGACACGGGGGCCAGACCAAGGATGAATTTGTGCTTTCCCATCAGATGATCCAGATTTCACTTGAATAGAGTCAGTTGTGAACTCTGCTTCATGTAGGTTGGGAGCTCATTCCATAGTGCAGGGATCCTTTGAGACACATATCAAGTTCTCTAGCATGTTCTATTTATGTTGCAGGCAAAGTTCAGGTCCTTAGATCTATCATTTCTGGTGCTGTTTGTTTTGTGGATGTGCATCAAAACTGGATGTGAGGATGCCTTATATGCCAGGTATGGATCACCTCTCAGTAACCTGTAGGAGACTGAGTAACAAATATAGGTCTTATGTCAGTCTGTGTAGGACATGGCATTCATACCCTGGATTCTTCTGGTGAAGAACGTTTCAGGTTGTTTCAACTGTTGCAGGTGCCTGGTTAGGTATATGCCAAAGGGGTAATTGCACTCAATAATATGTGCAATTAGGGCTATGTAGAGTGGTGTTATAACTTCCTTGGTCCTGGATGCCATTCTCTTGCTTATGAGTTGGGTGACATAGATTCATTTTCTTACTAACTTGGCTAAATGTTGGTCGAAGGCAAGATTACTGTCTGCATGTTTCCAGATCCTTAACTATTGGGTCAATTCTTAGGGGTGTTTTATCAATGGAGTAATTAACCTGGGTGGAAAATTTCCCAAAGGGCACTACAGTGCATTTCTTCAAGCTGGGTTTTAATATATAGCCTTGACACCAGTTGTTTGTGTTAGACCCTATTGTAGGATGTTGGTACCATTGGGGAATCTATGATAGTTCCCAATTTACAGTCATCTGTGAACTTGGTGAGCCAGAGTTTTTTGACATTAGCCTTGACTTCTTAGAAGTAGGTGCCATAGAGGAGAACCCCACTGGTGACTGGTCTCCTGCTGGAGGTGGCCTCACTGATCCTGACTTTTTGGGTCCTATCTGTGAATCATCTAGCAAGCCAATGAGCTATTTAGGGATTTATACCTAGCTCTGAGAGTTTGTCAACAATGCCTGTGTGATTATTGTGTCAAATGCCTTGGTCAGGTCAAGGTAGGTGGTATGCACAATTTTACCCTCATCCAAACCCATGATGACCCTTTCAAAGAAGTCTACCAGGCTGAATAGACAAGATTTTCCCTTAACATAACCAAACTGGGATTATCTAGTGTATGTAGGCTGCCAATGTCCTTGTTGATCATTCCATTTCCATGCTAATTTGTTCTACAGCTTTCTTTGTCTGACTTGTCAGACTGATGGGTCTGTATTTCCTGGGGTTAGTTGATGGTCGGTTGTTGCAGCCCTACATTCACCTAATACATAACCTGTTCTGAAGCTGTAGTGGAAGAGTTACTCAAGTGATCCTGCTCAGTCATGTTTTGGACTGTTTAGGACATAACCTGGGATTTTGCCAGAGCCCATTAAATTAGTGTTTATGGCCTTAGTGAGCACCACCAGGACCTGCTCCCTATTGATAGTTTGGGGAAAAGCTAGAAAGGATTTACGCAGTGGGGGGAGTAGCTGGAGGAGTGAGGATGATGTTGGAGCTAAATTTTATCAGCCAGTAGATTCGCTATGTCACCCTGGTCAGTGTGGTCAGTGAAGGTTTTTCCATTTACCACCAATTCTGCACAATTTTAAGTGTTACTTTTAAAGTTCCTGACATAGCTGAAGGTATTGTGATTGTCCTTAGCCTGGGAGGCTATCCTGACCTCACAATTCACCTTGTTGGACTTTATTAGATCACTTAATTTCTTAATTCTGGCCATGAATTTTTTTCTTTTGTTATATATCCTGTGGCGATTGTTTTTGGTAATTAGATCTCGGCTTACTTCTGGTAGGTATGGCAGCGTCAATGCAGTGATTTAGATGTTTGTACAGGGTGTCTGTAAATAATTCTGCAGAGGTAGCTGTGTTCTCAGGGTTTGGTGGAGCCATGAATTTTTACAAACTGTCACTTAATAGACTATAGTTTGCGTATGAATAGTTCCTAACTGTTACAGGTTTATTTTGGTTTTCTAGATTCAATTTAGTTAGAGGGAGATGGCTTTGTTGACCTCACCAATGAGGATGTGACATGAGGGGAGGATGCAGTGATCTCCCATGTCAGTGAGTACAAGGTCCAATATGTTTGATCCTCTGGTTGTTGTGCTCACTATCTATACCAAAGTGTTTCTGTTGAGAAAGTCAAGGAAATGCTGTGCTTGTGAGTTAGAGGCAGTTTACATTTCCCAGTCTATACAGGGGTAGTTAAAATCTCCCATGAATGGGGTATTTCTTTGGATGCTGAGTACATCTGATAGGTTGAGGTAAAAAGTCACGAGCTATGTGGGTTATAGAGTGTGATCTGCAGTTGGCCAGAACATGGTAAGGAATCTTGTCTATGGAGACATAGACATGGATGAACTCCAGGGTATCCTCCTGTTTAACCAATCTGGATCTGTATTTGTTGCCAACATAGATCAAGACACCTCCACCTTTAGCCCCTGTCTGTGCTGCTGTTGGTCCTGTCTGGAAGGCACTGTAGCCATAAACAAGGTCCTGGTAACTGCACAGATGTTTACATTCTCCAGAATGTAGGGTGTGGAGATATTTTTGGGCTCCTAGCATTGAGCAGTAATATCTTAAGGTTGCTTTGATATTTTTTTTTTGCTGTATTGGTAGTTTTGCCATTTTGACATTGCTTAGGGTTTGGGATGGGGGGTGGATAAAGTTTTACCCAATATCCAAAATCCCATGGGAGGACAGGTGTAGAGAATCCTTGACAATGCAATGTGGTCTGTTAACCATGTCCTCCCATGCTGATAGTTATTGGATTCCTCTAGAGTTATACCAGAAACTAAGCTAATTATTTAAATCCATTATTTTCTGTTTATACTCTGGCATCATAGAACACTGCTCAGTGCAAGGCATATATCTTTCTATGAACACATATACAGAGAGCTCCATAATGTCGCTTTACATATAGTCCAGTGAGGTACTTCTGAGGACTATGATAGAATCATATTGGTACCTATGGTGCAGTGACTTAAGTGAGTTCATGATATTGTGGATCCTAGCTCTGAGTTGGCAACTAACAGTTATCATCTCCTTATCTAGCCTGGTAAGAGGGGCATCTGTGTGTTGAGCAATATAATCCCCTATGCAAGAGTAGTAGGTAAATTGTTTGCTTGCCTTATGGACTTTGTTCTTGAGAGATCATTGGGTGTAGGCTTTTGTGCAGTGTTAGGTGTTGCTTTTGGTGTGTGCTTTAGTGATTGCTGAGGATAGGTGTTGCTGTTTGATAGCTTAGGAGGTCTTTGAGGTTTGTAAAGGTTTCTTTTAAGTGCTTCAGCATAAGAAGGTCTATGTGTGTGGTGAGCAGTATGTGTGAAGGATGTTCATAGGTAAGCTGCCCTTGTGGACTATTTTAAACCTGGCCAATTTCCCTCAAAGCTGAAAATCAAACCCTATACCTTGTGTTTGTGAGTAAACACCTTAACTATTTTGCTATCCCCCAACCTGTAGTTTGTGTGTGTTCCTTACAACCTTGATTGTATCTGAGATTTCTACTTGAAAGGAAAATATGTATGTATAGCTCTTGCATGCTGTGTTAGTTTCTTTAAGATTTTAGGGCCACTTAAGTGGTGTCTAGGATTAAGGCTAAATGTTAGATAGTAAAGCGAACCATAGAAACCATCCACCCAGGATAAAACAGTATCTAATACCACAACATGATAAATCCACAAATACAGTAAAGTATGTACAATGAAACATGTCAGTTAGATATAGAATGAGACTCCAATGACAGAGTACTTATAAAATAATGTAATAGTTTGTTTCAAAATTACATAAAGTTAGCACTTTTATGGTCAAACAAGATGATTTTTCAGACCATTAACATAGACAAATACTTTAAAATCATTTTATAATACATGGCAGACCAATCAAAAATTGAATTACAATAAAACAGCCAATCATGAAACATACTTTTTAAATTCATTAATCAGTACTACATATCTAGTTAATGGAAGTCTTTAGAAATAATTAGCCAATAAAATTCACTAACAGCTGCTTGTTGACCTATCAGGTTCACCCTTACTTATTCATTTAAAAGATAGGGTATTACTTTTAACATTAAACACATGCTTATGAATATTAAGGTTGGGACAATTCATTATCCAGTAATAGGCCATCAAGCAAAGTAAATTGGCAAATCATAGCATTCTAACATCTTCCAATAAAAACTCAGTAATGCACTATTCCCCAGTTGGTTAATGTATAATAGTGATCATTTGCAAATGATATAGTAAAAATGTATATCGCATTGCTTCTTAGATCAAAAAGTAGACTAAGCTCAACAACCTGCTAAGCTAATATATATATATATATATATATATATATATATATATATATATATATATATATGTATGGGTCTACTTTACATGATCGACTTTTCACAAAGTATGGCCGAGACCATATGATCGACCTTTGAAAAGCCGAACATGTAAAGTAAACACAAAAATACAACCAACAATAACCTAAATGCTGTTAGGCCCGTGACTTAAATATACCAATTCCGAAATCGCACTACAGTGCAGAAGAGGGAAATTTTCCCATTCCGCATTGTACGGAGATAGCAGTTCCACATGGTCGGCTTTTTAAAAGTCGATTATATGGTCTCGGCTACATGAATTTTGACTTTGTGAAAAGTCTATCATGTGAAGGGGACCCTATATATATATATATATATATATATATATATATATATATATATATATATATGTATGTATATGAAATACAGATTTATATATATATATTTATATATATATATATATATATTTTTTTATATATTTTTTTTTTTTTTTAAGTGCTACAAAATACCAATAACATGGCCGCCGAGTGAGTCAGCAAAGGGCTCCTGGGACATGCATGAGCACTCCTACATTATTCCTGCATGGTCAACACTGCTGTATGTTAATCGCCTCATTTGCTGGTGAAAACCATGTAAATGAGATGAATTAGCGATTCAGGAAGCAGGCAAGTGTTTGTGCATGAATAGTATAACCTGCAGAAAGGTATTCAGTTACTAGCTGAATGCATTTCTTCAAATGAGATAATGGAGACATGACAGCTCGAAAGAAAGTAGGCCGAATTCACAAAGGCTTACACGGAGTCTAAGAGTAGAGTAAGACTCCATGCAGCCTACATGTCCGCCGAGTGATCCAGGAACAGCGGATAGGGGCATGCAACTGAGCTCTCCAAATTAGTCCTACACGGACAGGGCTTGGATATGCAAATTACCTCAATTGCAGGCGAAAGCTATGCAAAAGAGGTAAATTTGCGATCCAGGAAACCTGAACCTGTCCGATTAGGAGTAGTGTTATTTGCAGAAATGTACTCAGTTGATAACTGAGTACAGTTCTGCAAATAGCAAAACGGAGCCGTGACAGCTGAAAAAAAAGCATGCATTTACAGGAGGAAGCATGCCAATGGCCAAAAATACGGCCATTGGCAATGGGACGTGATGCAAAATAGAAATAAAATAACTTTTTTTTTTATCCCGATCTCCGGGTTTAATCGTAGCACAGCGCTGTGCAAACATGCTGCACCCTAAAATCCAGAAAATTAATAATTAAGAACCACAAATGTGGATTTTATAGCTAAAATGAATTTACAATGCAAGTGAATGGCAGGCTGAAGACCACAGGGCCACCAAGTAGAGGTTGCTAAGGGAGGAAGCTCAAGTCTAAGAGATGTAACCAAGCATTAGTAGGCAATCCTATGCAAATGAGTTAGGACAGTGAATCACTAGTTTACATAGGAAATGAGCACAGTCAGTGGAGTGTAGGAGTAGGATAAGGGGAGTAACAGAGTAGAAGATAGGTGACATCATGAGGGGGGTATGTATGAAAGGAGTGAAGCTCAATGGAGCAAAGTGTCATGTGTCAGCTGACAATTACATATTATTGAAAGAGGTGTGTCAACAGGTAGGCTAGGTAAAGTTAAGAAATGGAAGGTGTATACCATGGATAACACCAAAGTTTCTTGCTGAGTGTGCTTGTGCGCTTGTCCGCGCCAGTAAAGCCGAGTAAGACAGTGTGTGCGCGTGTTAGTGTGTGTGCTTCTGTGTAGGCTTGAGTAAGCATATGTAAAGCTGTGTAAACAGTTGTAAGCACGTTTGTGCCGGTGTGCACGTTTTAACAAGAATAAGCAAGTTTTAGTCAGTGTAAGCATGTGTGCGCTCGTGTTAGCTGCTGTGCACGTGTTTGCGCTTGTGTGCGCGGCACTCCCCCCTCAGGAAACAGAAAGGAAAAAGGAAGCACACCAAATAGCAGGGAAATTACCAGGGCGTACTAGTCGAGCTAGCAGGTGAAAACAATCAGAATCAGGCAATTACCCAGGCAGAACACTAGCCAAGCCCAGCCCAGCACTTAAAACTCTGCAAACAACAGTCCGTTATGTTTCTCTCAAGAGACACTGCAACACTGCAGTAAGCTAATAGAAGTGAAAACTGAAAAAGCTGTACTGAGACAAAAAATGTTAGGGGCTGCCATTGCTGTTATAAGGCAACATATGCAACATGATGAGGGTGGTGATAATGCAAATGCTGCTGGACAACCCACACTGAGGAGACAGAGAAGAGTGTACAGGCCCAGGGTAACCTACCAGGGGCTACATGAGCTGGAGATAGTGGAGCGCTATAGAGTGGACAGACACCTCTTGCAGCAAATTGTTGAGCTGTGCAGGCCACGCCTCACACACATAACCAACAGAGTGGAACCCATCCCAGTGGAAACTAAGGTATGTGCTGGTCTAAGAATATTAGCAACAGGTACCTTCCAGAGACCAACTGGTGATGTGATGGGGATATCACAGGCATCAGCATCAAGGGTACTGCACCAGTTCCTGGATGCCATGTCAGCACATGTCTGTGATCATGTGTACTTCCCCAATTCCCATGAGTTATTGGCCAGCAATATGCATCTCTTCCAGCAAATAGCAGAATACCCTGAAGTAGTGGGTGCAATAGACTGCACGCACATATGCATCAAAGCACCAGCCGGTGAGCGGGGTAGGGTCTACTTGAACCGCAAAGGCTTCCCCTCCATCAACTGCCAGGTCGTGTGTGATGCCCAGGGCATAATACTGAATGTGTGTGATGGCTGCCCTGGAAGCTACCATGATTCCCTTATCTGGCATGTGACGCAGCTGTACCAGACATTTGCCAATGGGGACATCCCACATGGACACCTAGTGGGGGATGCTGGCTATGCACTGGAGCCATGGCTGATGATACCCATCAGAAATGCACACACAACTGAACAGAAACGCCATAATGAGGCACACTCACAAACACAAAATGTAATTGAGCTTGTGTTTGGGCTGCTCAAGTCATGGTTCCGGTGCCTGGACACATCTGGTGGAGCCTTGCAGTACTCACCAACTACATGTACCCAAATTGTCATGGTGTGTGCTATGCTACATAATATGATCTTGTGAAAACAGCTGCAGCAGGACCAGCATTGGCCCGGGCCAAACAGACCCCACCATTGCCAAGGCCATCACAGGCAGAGCGTGACTCGGAGGAGGAACAACCTGAGCCTGCCCCAGTAGGCAGAAGGAGGCGTGCCCAGTATGCTTTGGCCTTGGCAAAGAGGCAACACATAGCACATTCACTGGTTCAATAGGAACTCTGGAAATTATACCCCTCTCTGACCCGCACATGTAGTAAAAGGGATGTCTACATTGACACTACCTGATTTCAAACATGTATAGGGAGTGTAGTATGTGCATCCAACATAGGCAGCCCTGTATCAACACCTGAGGCATGATTGCCATGTGTTAAGCAATATAAAGCAGTGCTAAACAGCATTTATCACCATGTAGTATATGAAAACAAAATCGCACACACCAACTAGTACAAATGTGGTCAATGTTGAGTAATATTGGCCAACGTCCAGCAATGATGGTTAATATTGAGCAATGTTGGACAAGCTGGGTCTAAGTAGGGCATAGCTGAACAAAAGCCAACATGCTCATAGTTGCTCTACTGGCCCTTAACAGTCTGGTCTGCTCAGTATTAAAATATAAGCGGTGATGGGCCTCGAACCCAGAATACTGTGCATTTTAGTCATAGTAGCGAACCACTAAACCATGACAGTATTGCAGTGGTTAACCTGTATGAAGAAATGTTGATAAGTCTATGCAAAGTATTCCATGGAAACCCTGCAGGCACAGCATAATCCCTGTCGAGTTATGACCCAAAGGTGAGTCTTGCAGTAAGAATAGAACCTGACTTTCAACACACACAGTAGAAATGTTAATATTGGACATGTACACATACATCAACAAATGTAGTGGACCTCAGACAGCAACATACTGAAGGGTCACACTGGGCATGCTCACACACTTGAATACATGAGACAAATGTCAGGCAACAGAACACTGACATTCTGAACTGGGCATGCTCACACACTTAGGCCATGTTGGAGTACAGCAGTGGGCCACACATATCAGGCAGTTGCATGTGTTAACCCAGGAACCTCTCACTATCCAGCAATCTGTCCTCTGCACAATCTTATATGACAACAGACATGTATATAATATAGTGGAACCCTGTCATAATCAAATATGTTCTGCAGATACCTAAGCGGTTCATAGAAAGTGGGAAAGCAAAGATGATAAAAACCTGCAAACAGTATCAGCAATAAACATTGTGCATCATGAACATTATCATAGGTTCAAAGGTTGATACTAGGCTATCTCCCCAAGGGCATGTACAAGCATAGCCAGAGTGTGTTTGGCTGCTGTAACCCAATCAAATCAGAACACCGTGCCTGTGAACAGTAAGTCACACAAGATAGCCCATTTATGTTTAGTGTATTGTGCCTCTGTCTAGCAGGGACCCAGAAGATATCCCATGGGTACACATCCACTTGTAGGTGGTCAGTGGGTGGCTCTGCTTATGCAAAACTGGGACTACACTCCGCAGTGAGTGGAGCCTTTTGGATAATAATCTGTCACCCCAGCATGTCCTATTAACATCTGTGCTGAGGTATATGTCCCTGGAGTGTGTGGCTCCAAGGGAGTTGGATATCCTGAGGTGGAGCATGTCCATTAATTCTGGGTCAGATATTGCCTTAAACTACAGGCACACAATACATCTGTGTAGGTGGGAAGTGACTGAGTAGTGCTGGAGTTACTGTATCTGAACTGTGCAGGGCATCCGTGTGAGTCCCTACATCTGCTTGATGAGTAACATTTGTGGCCATTACAGTTGCTGCAGGTGTCGGGTAAGGTACATCTCAAATGTGGCATAGTAACCAAGCATGGTCGTGATGAGTATAGGGGCACAATGACCACACATGATCAACTTGTGAAACCATGTGGGATATGGTTGGCTATGTAGAAGTACTGTCTAACCACTTTGGCAATGTGATTGTCAAAGGCGAGAGTACGAACAGGTTGTGTCCCCAAACCTGTAACAACTACTACCATATGTAATGGATTACTACCTATGTGGTAATGTGTGGGCATGTTGTCATTCTCAAAGGGGATGACTGTGCAACTAATGGCATGTAGCCATAGGCCATGGCTCAGGCACCAGTCATCCTATCTCTGTGAGACCCTGTATGAGTATGCGTGTGTCAGCTGGAGTGTTGATTATGGCGCCCTGTTTGCAGTCATCTGCGAACATGGGCAGCCATATCCCTCCTGTGATAGCCTGTACATCACACAAATATATACTGAACAAGAGAGGTCCGAGGACTGAGCCTTGTGGGATGCCATGTGTAACTGGTGTATAGTCAGACATGGCACCTGCAATACTGAACATGTGGGTGCTATCCCTGATCCAGGTAGCAATCTATCGTGTGAGATATGTGTTGATATTGATGCTGGTGAACCTATGCATAATGGCCGTGTGGGGTATTGTGTTGAAGGGTTGTGCAAGGTCCAGGCAGGCTGTGTGTACAACTGCCCCAACACTGATGGACCTGGTAACTGTTTAAAGAATACAAACAGGTCCAACAGGAAAGATCTGCCCACAACAATGCTGTAATGTGTAAGACCCAGTGTCTGTAGGTTTCCCATGTCTTTGTGCATGAGTCCCGTTACAATATGCTCCATAGCTTTGCAGAACAGGCTAGTTAGCCTTATAGGCCAACATTGTCTGTGGTCTGTTGTGGCAGTATTCTGTGGAGCGGGACCACTGTTGCTGTATACCATTCTGTGGGTACAAATCCTGCAGTAACCCTGATATCAAACATTGACATAATGTGAGGGTTACGTCTGTCTTGAAGGCTGTTTACGACACAGGCCGGGACACTGTCTGGTCCAATTGATGCTATGTTGTCCGCTGTGGGGAGGGCAGCACTCACCTGTTTATTCATGATGTCAGGGAGGTTACACTCTGTTGGGATGGACAGTACCTCCTTAGGGGGGATGGGGGGGAGACATCTGCACTGAGCCTGTTTGCCAGGATGTTGGCAATGTCTGTGGGTTCAGGGTATGTTCAATCAGTATGCAGTAACACACAGCATATCAGTGAGTATCCAGCCAGGTAGCTGAATTAACTGAAGAAGGCCTTGTGAGTGTCCGATATGTCTGGGGCAGTTGTCCATTAGAAGCGGGCCTGACATAAATACATGAGTGATTGTAGCTGTCTGCTAGTACAGATCACAGATGCCTTCCCTGTCTGGGATTGTGCTCTATCATGTAGTAGCTTCCTCTTTTTGTTGTATAGCGTATTAATGGCTGGGGTCCACCAGACAGGTCCCCTGCCATTGGAGGAGTAAGTCCAGGTGTTATTTTGGATAGCACGATCCATGCAGTCCACTAGGTGTCCATAGAATGTGTATGTAAAGAATTCAGCAGTCTGAACCATACCTACCACTGACCCAGGGTCTCTGAAGAATACCACCATGGTATGGAGAAGTGTGATGTTTGCTTTTGGGAAGTTCACCAAGATTACCCAGGATGCATGTGGGGATGGGATATGGATGTCCAGTGAGATAAAGTATGGTCTGTCCTTATCAATGAGGGGACATTGCAGGTGTGGAACATAGAGTCCCCATGTTGGTGATGATCATGTCCAATATATTGTCCCCTCTTGTGGGTGTGGTGACCGGTTGTGCCATAGCATATGAGTTTACAAATTATAGCAACTGTTAGGTGAGGGTGTTGGGGCCTGAGTACTATCCCCAGTCAATGTGTGTGTATTTGACGTCACCCAATATAATGGTGTTTGGGGAGACCGTCATATTGTCCAGTGTTCCCCAGAAAGCTGAGTGTGGTTGCTGAGTTTGTGCGTGTGATCTGTAGCAGGCAACAAACCAAAAGGCAGATTTGCACAATGTTAGGTGCATATGTATGGTCTGTGATGCTTTGTGCAGTGCTACCATCCCAGAGGTATGTGTATCTGTGATGTATATGGATACTCCCCCTATTTGTGTTGGCCATTTTGAGTTACGTGGTCAGAAAGTATGGTACGAAATATAACCTGGTAGTGCTGGTGTGCATGTGGGAGCCTAAACCATGTGTCTGTTAGTGCACAGATATTGCTATTCTCCATACTGAAGAGATTCCTGTGTGTGGTCAATTTGAGGGTAATACATCTGGTGTTGAGCAGCATTACCCTCAGTGTCATGTACTCTGTAATGTCTATGGAGGTGGGTCTGTCTTTTGAGCCTCACTTAAATAAGGCAGTATGGTGGCAGCAAGTGCCTTAGCCAGTATTCAAAATTCCAAGGCTGACAGGTGCAAGCTGTCCATAGAGAAGCTACGTGGCATATCGAGCATGTCACCCCAGGCTGACAGACACTGTATCCCCTTTGAATAACACCAATATGTTAGCCACCTGTTAAACATGATCAGTTTGTTGGTATACTGAGACATCATACTTGGTGAGTGTAAGATGCTAGACAAGGTCAGGGTCATACTGGCCTGGGATCAGAGATTTCCTCTATGTATCATGTCATGTGGTCCAGGGAGGAACATCTGAGGTTGTACGCACCAGCATGGACAAGGATGGAGCCAGTCCTGGAGTTGCTTTGGAATGACCTGAGTGCATGTGTTATGTGGCAGATCCTGGCACCTGAGAGACAGCTCAAAGTGACTATTCCCTTGTCTGGCCTGGTGAGTGGCACGTCAGTGTATCTGACATTATGTGTCACCTATTACAAGTGTATCAGGTGTGTTGTTTAGCCCGAAGGGCAGTGACTGTGTGGCACACTGACATTGTGAACTATGTGATATGTGGGTATTGTAGTGGGGTAGCAGTTGTCTGTGTGTCTGCTTTGGAGGTATCTGCTGCTTAGGCAGAGTGTATGTAGATCCTCCGAGTATGTGTATGTGTGATAATGTAGTTTGATTGCTGTCACTACTGGTGTATGTGAGACTGATATGTGGTGTGTGTGTGGTCACCTTCACCACCTGATAGACCATGCCAGTCATGGGTCAAGCGAGCTCAGCCTCCTGTATGTCAATATTGTTGCATCTCTCACATATATTTGAGTGTGTTGGGAGGAGGAGAGGGTTGCCTGTGTACATGAGGCAGATGTGACATTGTGTCATAACCACAATATTCACTAGCTGGACTGGAGACTACACACAAAACTGACCCCTGGACATGCCAGTATATTATGATGACATGCTCTGTAGTCTGATCACAAAGGATCAGTAGGATGTTAAGTGTGTAAAAGATTATAACCGGCATTAGTGCTCAGGTTTGTTGGTGTTTTGTAAAGAGTAGCTGAGAAGGAGTCCAGACTGAGAATCATGACATGTCCTTCAGCTATATCATAAATAGTAATGTACAGTCATATATGTCCTGAGTCAGGGCCAGCTGTTCCTTACTGACAATGCCGACATCCTATCAGACAGGCCTGTATGTACATACCCACCTCCCGCTGATGATAGCCCCTGACATCATACCAGGAGATATCACATGTAGAATGGCTGACCAGCTCCCCCCAAAGCCAAAAGCATGGCAGCAATTGGATTACATTGTTTCCCAATATGTGTCATGCATGCACTACAGAACAAACAGACCCTGCACCTGACCAATCTGTTGAGCCTCACCCACTCCACAGGGTCTGGAACCGTTGAATGTGTTACAGCAACATATGGCACTCCCCACAAGTGTGGGTGCACAACACACCATGGGAAGTATAGTCCAGTAAGCCTATAAAGTCTGATCTGCAAGGCCATGGCACACATCATGGCTGAAGTCATAAACAGAGGTATTGGAAGCTGACAAACACACAACCCTACCAACTGTGGTATGTTCATGTGCAGATCAAGGTTCCCAAACATGCTACACTGTTTGCAAGGCAGCCACCCAGGACATACATCACTGAACAGAGCTACACATGTCCCACATAGACTTTGCATAGCTCTTCATCAACATCACAGACACATGTCGTATCCACAAAACCAACAATCTGTGCATAGATATGTGTTGACATATGAAGGGATGTCAGTGTGTCCACAGATAGATCATACAAGGTGCAACTCACAGGGTCCTGTCCAAGCTGTTGATACCTGCCGACCCACATGGATTATTCCAGGGATTGCATAAAAGAAAGTACACACACATTACCATGTCCAGTCTGATGATGTCAGCATCCTACAAATATACCAGGAGAACTGAAATCACCCAGTAAAGCGTATAGTGTACTGTGTTAATGCGTATCTCTCTAGTATCATAACATAGTTAGGTAGGGGGTTGAATCCTGCGAGCGGTGACAGTGTGTGTGTGTGTGTGTGTGTGTGTGTGTGTGTGTGTGTGTGTGTGTGTGTATGTGTGTGATTTCCTTTGAGAGGAGTTCCCTTTTTGGGGACTGGAAAAACACATTAAAAGAGGTACATTCCTCTTTGGAAAGTCTGATGATGTCAGCATCCTACAAATACAGCAGGAGAAGAAAAAACACCCAGTAAAGCATATATCGTGCTGTGTAAATGCGTAACTCTCTAGTATCATGACATAGTTAGATAGGGATTTGAAACCTGCAAATGCTGACAGTGTGTGATTGGGCGTGGGGGTGTATGTGTGTGATTGGGTGTGGGGTGGTGTATGTGTGTGATTTCCTTTGAGAGGAGTAGCCTTTTTGGTGACTGGGAAAACACATTAAAAGAGGCACATCCCTCTTTGGAATGTCTGATGATGTCAGTATCCTACAAATACATCAGGAGAACAGAAACCACCCAATAAAGTATACAGCGTGCTGTGTTAATGCGTATCTCTCTAGTATCATAACATAGTTAGGTAGGGGTTTAAATCCTGCAAGCACTGTTAGTGTGTGGGGGGTATGTTTGTGATTACCTTTGAGAGGAGTAGCCTTTTTGGAGACTGGGAAAACACATTAAAAGAGGCACATCCCTCTTTGGAATGTCTGATGATGTCAGCATCCTACAAATATATCAAGAGAACAAAATCCACCCAGTAAAGCATATAGCGCACTGTTTTAATGCATATCTCTCTAGTGTCATAACATAGGTAGGGGTATGAATTCTGCAAACACTGACAGTGTGTGTTGAGGTGTGTGATTTTCTTTGAGAGGAGTAGCCTTTTTGGAGACTGGGAAAACACAATAAAAGAGGTACATCCCTCTTTGGAATGTCTGATGATGCCAGCATCCTACAAATATATCAGGAGAACAGAAACCACCCAGTAAAGCATATAGCATGCCATGTTAATGCGTATCTCTCTAGTATCATAACATAGTTAGGTAGGTTTTGAATTCTGCAAACGCTGAGTGTGTGTGTGTGTGTGTGTGTGTGTGTGTGTCTGTGTGCCACAGGTGGTCAATGCAGTGTGGGTTTTGCTTTTACTACGATATGACATATGATTAAAACAGTATGTGCATTGCACCCATTGGGTATCTATGTGGCAAATAAATATGTGTACATGTGACCTCAATCAGTACATAGGTGTGAAGCCTGCATACAACATGAATACATTTGTTTCCTTCGACAGATTGTGCCACTGCTTCTCAGATCATAGGTCACATATGTATGTATGCAACAAGCCCGGTCACTGTAGTGATCCGTGGCCAAGGTCATCTGTGCCACACACACACCCATGACATGTACTATAGAGTACTGTGAGTGAGGGCAATTGCCTGGGGTATATGTCAGACATGTTCATACACAACAATGACTGGCAGTAATGGACAGTCATTATAGGTGTACAACAGTCCTGTGGATATGCATGCAGGCCCCTAATGTATTATGTGAAACACCGATGGACCCCACAATACCTATGGATATGTGGATGCCAAGGGACAGATGACATAACACGTGCCTGTACACATTGGTACCCAACATACATGTTGAGGGCTACCACCTATGTGGTACTGTTGGGATAGTATGTCTAGTAAATGTGGATGACTATGCCATAGTCGGCTTACGACTTATGACTTATGACTTATGACTTAGTCGGCATACAGCATGTATTGGACAACAGGTATCTGTCTGTATGATACCTTTGTGTAGGATATGCGTTCCATCCAGGGAATGCAGTGTAGGCCAATGCATGCATTTCCAGATGTGGATGGACATATCCCTAGTGTGTTTGCATGTACCTAAGAGGGCTATATGCCACACAGGTGTGGTCCCAGGAATATGTGACAGTCAATACCACTGGTTACTGTTATAGTATAGTACTGGAAGGATCCAACTGTTACTGAGTTCCCTACAACTTTGTGTCATTTGTCAGGACATCATCTAATGATAGGTTATAGTCATGCTGTTGAGGTGGTGTATACTACCAGACTGGAGATCATTGACAGATATCAACAGTATCACCTACAGCATAGTGTCAACCCATGTCATACATACATGTGTACCCATGTTAGTACATATCTGTAGTACAATGCATACTGGCCGTCGAATGATACCATGAGATGTTAACAATGTGTACAACAGGGTATGTCGCACATCCCACGTGTCCACTATGCACGTACATGCAGACAGTGTGAGCACACCATGTTCTCAGATGTACACCTGCTAATTTGTAAGGCACACATCACACACGTACTGTCCACTCACTAACATATGCTGGCTACACTGTACACTTCAGCCAAGTGGCACATGGGTGGACAATACATACTCAGACCTAAAACTGGTGTTAATAATGCTCAATGACTATCAAAGCTGTGATGCATAATGCCTGCTCAGATATACCTACAAGGATATCAGTAAACTTTCCTGTTGGCAAATTGCTACTATTGCTACACTGCTATAATGTCACCCTGTGCATCAGAACCATGTTAGCCTATTCCTGCATCAATGTTACAGATGACAGGAGGTGGCACAGGTGTCATCATATGCACAGGGTGTGTTGTTGGTTTGCCAGAGCCCGACATTGACCCATCCAATCAACCTGTGTGTGTGTGTGTGTGTGTGTGTGTGTGTGTGTGTGTGTGTGTGTGTGTGTGTGTGCGAGGGACAACAGTACAGCATGGGCCAATGTTGATGTAATGTGTGTGTGTATGTGTGAGCCCTAGTTGTTTGGTTAATGTATGTGTGTCTGCATGCAGACAACTCCACCATGTGGCTGCCATATACGGGCGGTTGTGGGACAGTCACAGACTGTATCTGCTAGGCTGTACAGATCACTGTCTCTGGCCACGGACATGGTACCTGTGCCTGGCAGGGGTGCTACGGGCAGTATTGGGTACCAACCCTGACTGGGTGCTATCATCAGAGGCAGAGGTATGATGACTGGACCCATGTCCCTGCTGGGACTGGCCAGTGCCATGTGCACATGGTCTAGTAGGACGGTCAATGGATAGGCCAGCCCCAGCATTGCTGGGGCTGGTACTGCCACTACGGGAGTGGCTGTGATCTGTGGTCTGTCTGCGACGACTGCCAGCTGATGCTGTTGATGGTATGCATACGTGTCGGCTTCCCATCCATCCCGCATGGTCCTGGCTCATGGCTAACACATTGTGTAGGACATCTAATGTCACCCTCCAATGGCTATCAATGACCTCGATGTAATTCCGGATGGCACCGGCAAGGTCACGGATGCTGTCATTGATAGCAGTGTAATGGGCCCTCTGCACCCATAGTCCCTGTCGGGTGTACCGTTCCATACATGCCTGTGCCTGCATTACAGCCCAGAACATACTGGAGGTTGTAATACCTCTGGGGGCACGTCTACTAGGGGCAATACCACCAGTGGTGCTCCCCTGAGAACCCCTGGACATCCGCCTATGTGGTACCATTCCAATAATCCAGCTATGGCTGCTGTGAGGGGATGCACATGCCATGGGTACCACACCCTCCTGGTCAATGCCGACTGTATGCTGTCCCTCAGCTAAGACCATTGGTGATGAGGGATGTATTGGCAGTATGAGTGTGTGCATAGATGGGGTTGAACACTGTGTACTGTCGATTGGTGGACCAACAACAGACCCTGACAGAACTTCCTGTGCCACAATACATGTCTCATCATCTCCACTATTAGTGGCAGTGACATCAGGTTCCCTGCTGCATTCAGACACCCCTAACTCAGCACCTGTGGAAGGAAGACAGGAAACACACTTCACAATCTGTACATGATGTTAGCACACATGCACACATGAACACATGCACACATGAACACATGCACACCTGCACACATGCACACATGCACACATGAACACAAATGCACTGCTCACTACAGCACATACACACACACACACCAGCAATCCAACACATACACAATGGTGGGTGAAGGTGGGTGACAGTATCACAAGGCAAACAGTCACCTTACATGTGTCAGCATGTAGAATATGTGTTGCTCAAGACCATGCAGTGCAAGTGTAAACGGCCCTATTTAATGACATTATACATGGCTGTGATGAAAGTGTGTAGTTGTTCAGTGATTGTCTACACCCTGGAACACAATGCGTACATGGACACAACATTGCTGTGCAAGTATTATCTGCTCTGCAATGTCCTGTGCACAATCACTCAATGGTATACATACCATGGCTGCATGTGTTGTCTGTGTGACACATAGATTGCCATGTCTGCTTACAGTGTCTGTGTCCATAGCAAATAATAGTGGGGACAGGTGTAGCAAATGCATGCAATGTATAGACATGGGATGAGTGGTGCATATAGATGTGAAGGAATCCCAATGCCCGACATGGCCATTGTACAGTGGTTATGGTGAGTGTGGGACATATTGCAGATATGTCGGTGCCAGCCGTGACATGGCATGTTACACGACTGCAACATTAAACACCACACATACCCAATGTGTGTCATGTGACCTATACACCCAATAGCATTCCAGGACATATATGTGACTTTTTGTACAGATGGCAACAGCTCTGCATATTGTGTATACTGGCATATGTAAGCACACACACAACATGCTATGCATATTCTGTATAGGTGCATATGTTTGCACACACACAACAATGAGGTGCAATGTAAAGACCGCTATGTGTAGTACTGTGGTCACTGTAACTGGATGGGGTGTACTACCATGTGCCATCATCATCATCATCATGCATCTTGTGGTCACTCATGGCTACTACTGTGTGTCAGACCACTGCCTAGCATGCTGTACCTGAACTGTAGTGCCGTGGCTAAATTCACTATTACACAGCCACTTTGTACATGGGTGTATGAGGTGCCCAATAGGGAGCATTGCCTAACATGACTGTGTTATGTGTTGAAGAGTGTTGCACAGCCCCATGATAGGCCTCTACCCGTGAGGTACATCATGTGTGTGTGGATGACATGTGGGATACTGAGGTGTGACCTTACAGTGGGTGTGTGGTTACGCCATATGTAGCATGTCTTTGTGTACTGCGTATGATAAATGTGTTATGTTGTGTACAGGTATTGCAACTATGCTTATGCAATGTGCAGTACGGAGTTGCCACAACTGTGTCTTCTGCTCTGTGTATTGCATGTCAGTGAGGCAGCTACTGACATTACTGAGCTGTGGAACGTCTTACAGCAAACATGCACGGCATGCATTATGCATAGGTGTGTTACGTGTACATGGCCTACACCTCACCTATGACATGCATATTTCATTACCAACATTGCAGTTATAACACACTCACCAGCATGGATCGGCTGCCCTGCTGTCACACCAGAGGGACCTACGAGAATATGAGAGGGTTCATCAGTGGCCACAACTGTGGCATTGCGACAGTGGGTATGGTATACTGCAGTATAACAACACTCAACAGTCACAGGTGTAGAGATATTATTTGAAATATCAGTAATGCACAACACTAGGCAGCAGAACTGCTAAACACACAGTACACATCTCACGTAGACATGATCTAACAATATAGTTAATTGTCGTCTACAGATAGGGAATGTTACCTGCTTGCTCCAGGTGGATGGGCTGGGTGGCTCTGGCCTCCATGACAACACATGCCAGAGGTTGATGTTGCTGTTGTCCAGGAGCCACCACGCTTAGGAGCAGCTCCTCCATTCTGGTGAGGGGGGGATGAATTGCCACCCCACCACCTGTGGCAAGCTGTTGTCTTTGGATATCAGACACACGCCACCAGGCATGTCTAATTAAATCACTGCAGTGATGGTGTACCTGCTCATATGTCCGGTTATGCATGCCTATGTCATTTACCCGACGGACAAGTTCCTGCCACAGTGCAGTCCACTCCTGCTGGTGCTGGCTGCTTCTGGAGAACAGCATTGTGTACTGCTGCAATAGGCTTTGTAGTATCACCTCTTCCTCATCCGCTGTGTTCGATGGATTGCGTTGGTGGGCCGTCTGGCTGAAAAAGATATGAACAATATGTGTGAGCGAATCCTGTGGCACACTTTACACCTTTAACCACAGATATCACTTTACTGACATATCTACCATCCTATTGTCTGTCAGAGGTTACACATGTTCAATACCACTTATAGGTTCTCAGGCCACAACTAACTAACAGTGCTTGGCACACACTATATATCACACCACTATACAACAGTACCTGACACACTGTTTGTGACAAATTGCACAATCTCAAGACAGGGGTGTATATCACACCAATGCACGAATAGAGATGTCATCCATTGCAATGGATGTAAAGTACAGGTACAGTAGGACCAGTCAACCACCTTAGTCATTGATGCCATAGCCCTGTCTAACAGATGTGTACAGTTGTTACTATATGTTGCATACTGCTGTAACAGAGTATATATGTTGCTGGATACACAGATATGATATCAGCCATTGCACAGGCATGATTACACACACATCAGACAAACATACAACACATCACTGTATGCCAACACAGATGAGCATTACCTGTGTACCATACAGTACTGTGTGCCACTACTTACTTGCCCTTATGCCTGAGTTTTGTCCTCTGTGCAGACTACAGGAAACACACATGACAGTGTTTCCAAGCAATGTGAACACACACCATACTGTGCTGTTTAGGCCTACAGCTTCAGGTAGTACTACAATTCATATGAGAGTTGGATTCACCAGCAGTACCACTCACTAAGCATACATGTATTGCTTTAGCCTACAATGAGACACCACATTCATCAACAAGGAACTACGTCACATCATATGCCGTACTACTATGTCTGCCTAACAGTACATTACACATCATTTGCTGTCCTCATAGCTAGGATAGACACTACCATGTCAGGTACAACTTCACACTAAGCTATCACACCTTTACAGACCTTGCACACATTCAGTGTTATACTTATTCAACCTCACATAGCAGGTATTGCATTGAGTACATGTGTGAGTGCATAGTGTCATAGGTAGGTAATATGCTGTTGGCCCTAGGGCATATGCTACCCTGGCCTTTCACACACATGTACTTTGATTTCACTTTCCCCTGCCAACCAGAACCACAGAGGTGTTTCCTGGGGTGTATTGCCAATCTCCCACATAATCATCAGGGGTATTTATGACAACTGCTAATGAGGAGCCTTGTTTGCTATTGTTAGGTGGTCTATTCGGATGTATAGCATATCTCTGAGATGGGAACTGATCCCTCCAGCATGTGCTGCTTAGTGAGCTGACAAGGTTTAGGGCCCTAGAGCATGTATCCCGTAGGGATTGTGATATGTTGCCATGGTGGTTGTCACCCAGCTATGGGTGTGATATACATCTGTATGTCCGGCAGAGGTCACCTCTGTGTGGCCAGTATGCAATACAGTCTAGATGTGGTTTTGTGAGTCAGTCTGCATAGGGCGTCTGTTTGCGGCCAGTATTACCCTTTGGGAGGTATGTCTGTGGCCTTTTCACCTGGTGTAGTTGTCATGTGAGGTACATACCACACAGGGCATTGTGATGAGTAGAGGGGAACACTGCCCTATATTTCTATAGATGACACACCTGTTGTCATGACACATAACACACAGACTTATTACAGGTGCAGTGTGGCAATGTCTTCAACAAAGCAGAGGCTACTATCCACCTGCATCCCATGTTCCCTTATCAATCCTTCACTGTTAGGTAGATCTCTACCTATATGGTAGTAAATGGGTACAGTGTTTTGGAAAGGAGGAATGGCACTGCAGTATCAACACTTGTCTACAGTCCATACCTTGGTCACCATACACCTGTTGCAGTACATATGACCCCGTGTCTCCCTGTCTCTCCCTCTCTCTCTATATGGTGATATATATATATATATATATATATATATATATATATATATATATATATATATATATATATATATGCATATCTATACACATACATGTACACATCCATTGCTGTGCACATGGATGTACCTATAGGCACATGTACAGTCCACCTTTCTTGGTGGAAATTTCACTTATGCGACAGTTGAGGGATGTACTGTTATGCTATTATATTGCACAGTGTTGTGCAGAATGCATGTGGGTGTCCTCAGCTCATGTAGCATTAGCAGGCCTCACTGGCTGTAACACAGCAGATCTGACAAATCAGTCCCACAGCATTTAAACACCACATGACATATGTCAGCACTGCATGCTGTTTTCTAGGCCACACACTATGACCTATATAGATATATGCACATATCAACCTTCAATGACAGATATCTGTCCACCCTTCACTAACAGTTGCAGTATGTCCCTTGCCCTATGTACATGTGCAGATACAGATAGATACATACTGCTGCCACACATGGATGATTTGCAGTGTGTAGAGTACTCTTCAGGAACATCTACTACATGCCAACACATACATGTGAGTTACGTACCTTACCTTTGTATTTCCCTGCTCCGTGTGTTACAGTTTTGTAGTTTTTTATTTTTTTTGGTTGTTTGTTTTGGGCTTTCCCCCTCTATTTCGGTTTATGTCTTAGTTTCTCTCTCTGTTGTGTCTCTGTCTGTGTCTGTGTCTGTGTCCGTGTCTCTCTCTCTCTATCTCCCAGTACCTGCAGTGATAGAATTGCATGTGTGGACTTCAGGTACAGCCTGCTTTTCTAGTTATCTGCCCTTGTGCATGTGACAGCCTCTGCACCAATTGCTGCCCACCATCCAGTAATTGCATGCAGCCTGCTGTGTGGTGATTGCATTAGTCACTGTGAGTGCAGCCCACTACTATAAAATGCTAGGTTAGGTAGGCATAGCCCTTTCAACTTTCCAAGGTGGGGCCCATGCTTGTTTGCTCTGGACACCGTTGTGTCATTCAGAAGGTTGGTATATGTCTCTTATCTGGAGCTAGGGTTGTAGCCAGTTATATGCATGTTGTACTCAAACCTGAATGTTGCTGCTTCCTGTACACCCTTCTCAGTGTAGACATGTACACATCCCTCCAAATGCTAACACAGTATACATGGGTGTATGTACTTTATTTCTGACTTACACAATTAACTGCCATACAAATGTGGTTATTGCACTGTATTCCTGTGGCCAGTATTTATCCTGCTCTGATACTGTGTGGTGTTTGTAAGGTGCTACTGTAACATTATTCCCTGCTAGGATGGTTGGTTCTCCTTTCACAGTCATGTCATGCAATTCCACAACAATTGCTGGTAAAGACCCACAGAACAGGATTTCTGTTATACCATTCCTAATTTCCATTTACATTCCCTCATTGTAATGCATGATATATTTATTTCAGAACCAAGTTATTTGTATATCTGCTGTGGCCTAGTGGTAATTCATGCAGTCTATTGTGTCAATGGTCTGGTGTTTGAGACTTGCAGAGGATTTTTCTTTTGCTGCTCAGCAGATCAAGGGCCCTGCCATAAAGTGACTAAGGCACTTTTAAGCAGTTGTAAGTGGGTTTGCGTGGGTTTGCACGACACTTAGCTAAGTGCACACATGTGCACACTCGCTTAAACCCACTTACTACTGCTTAAAAGTGCTCACTCCCGCTAACCCCAGTGCTAATTTCTTTGAAAGAAAATGGGGAGATAGGAAAGTGGTGAAAAAGGGGGCACAAAGAGGGACAAGCTCAGGATGTGCAGGACAGGTGTAGGGAAGGTCCATAGCTGCCCATTTCTTTACCAGCAATAGCTGTGCATATGCAATAAATTTGGAGTGATATTTGAAACCTTCCACCCCTGGGAGAGGGGTGAGGACAACAAAGTATGTTGTACTGCCAATTATAATTATCAGTTTACATGTCCAATGGACATGTGTGCAAAATGGTCAGCTATGTATGGGGTGCAATTTTTTTGTGGATACAGATTGCCCATTTAGTTTTTTTTTTTTTTTTTTTTTTCAGGTGAGAATGGGAAGTAAGGTAGAGGAAGTAGGTATGTCCGGGGAGGTAGGTTGGGGAGGTAAACAGACAAGACAGACAAGACGCATACAGGGGTGGTGTATGACACATCGGGTGGGTGAACACAATTGACGGGGTCGGATGTTTGGAAATCGCAAGCCCATGAGCCCACAGATGGTAACAGTGGAACTGAAATCCCCACCCATGGGCAGTCACCACTGCACCTTCACAGCCCCGAGGGTGGCTGTGCTGGGGGCTGCGTAGGAAGGGCAGGCTCACCCATGAGACACGCCACTCTCACCTCGAGCTGGCATAGGGGATCAGCGACTGAATGCTGGATCTCCCTACTCACCACAACCCGGACTCTTAGATGGGTGACAGGTGGCCTTTCTCCACCCACGCTTGCATGGGGGGATGAGCTCCATCCCCTGCAGCGCTTGCACCCGAAGGTGGCAAAGGACCAATGGAGGAGGGGAGCCTGGGCTGGGCACTGGACCTGCTGGTGCCAGGTGCACTCGCCAGCTGAGGAGGGACAGGTGGGTCCGCTGGAACCGGCCTTCCCATACATTCTGTGATTAGGTGTATTTAATTACAACATAAACAACAGCATTCCAGATTAGTTGTAACAACATGCAGTAATATTCCCATTAACCCAACACACCAAGGTTCCCACAGTTGAACAGCAAGCATAACACATGCATATATTGAACCACAGTGGATATTCCAACAGCATGCAGGGATGTATGTTAGCAACAGGCCACCATGATTGTGGTGTTTAAACAGGACACATGCATCAACGTGAATGCAAATATTTATAGAACAATAGGACATATGTCCCAACAAATATTTAAGATTACACATACCCACTGAGGTGTGAAATTGCATGGTTTATGCACATACAGTAGGGTGTAGAAAAAAACCTCGGTTAACATCTTATAATTACCTTTTAGTCTACCATACATTCCTAGTGACTGCAGGTGTATATCCCATACATGTATTATTACACTTGCCACTATACATTAGGTTGTGTAATGGGTTTGGCAAGTTCAATATATGCCTGACCTATATCTGACATACTAACTGTCCAGGATGCAGATGTTACTGCTACATATTTCTTAATTGCATTTCTATTTCTTTATCTACATATCTGGGATGTTTTCACATGACATTTTCAATTCGATTTGTAAAGAACCCTGCATTTCTTGACACACACTCACATTTCTGGGGAAAAATAACATGCTACACGTGTGCCAGATTTACTTATGCATGCCAGCCAGTAACTGACTGTTGCAGACTGTATATATGTTTCACAGCTACTAGCACTTCCATCACCCACTTTATATGGGACTGCACAACTCTGGGTTGCCAGCACTTTTCCAAACAGTACTATTTGTATAATGCAAGGGCGCAACATTATTTCAAACTCTGTGACACAGACACACTCCGGATATTAGACCTTTATTAATGGCATTACACACTTTTCCACAAGCTCACTCCTTTATTTGTTTTAACGGTGCATATGGCAGACATGTTCAAGACATATTATACCTTTATTAATAGGTTAGGACACTCTTTTTTCAGGCTCACTCACTTATTTTATATGACAGTGCCTGTAGAGATATTATTCCAGACATATGCTACCTTTCTTAATGGGTTACTACACTTTTTTTCTTCCTTTCTGATGTTTTTATCAGACAGTACATGCAGAGGACATATTCAGGCAATTTTATAGCTGTATTATGGGACTACAACACTTTCTTTCATGCTCTCTCCCATATTTTATATAACAATACTAGCAGAATCATCACTAACCTGCCTGGTGGTGCAGCCTTAGCAGCCTATCAGCATAGGCTTGCTAATTCGCAGCACGGTCACCTGCAGCTGTTAAGTAAATGAAGGGATATTGAGACATACCTATCCATTATACATACTCGATTATCAATTCTTACATACTGCATTCCATGTCTACATACTCAGTTGTGGGGCATCCTGCATCCCACGGGCCTCCTGTATCCATTGGTTCAGGTGGTCCTGCTTCCGTCTCTTCAGGTCTGCATGGTGGTGAAGGACTTGCTCACCAGTCCGAGGAATGCCTGTGGCACTGGTGAGGTCATGAGCTAACGGGTTCCAAGCCTCTGCCTTGTACTCCGTCCCTTGGAACTGGCCCTGCAGGAGTCTTGACTCAGGACGGTGGGCAAGGAGTGAAACCATGTATTTCGACTACTCGATGCCCCAACGTTGCACTCAGAAGTGTGTTCCCTCTCCAACACCAGCCATTCTAACTGCAGATGTGAGCTACAATCAGTTATGGCATGTATTCCCACCTATGAGGCTTAAATATGTCGCATTTCCAGCACTTTTTTGTGATTGGCCATTTTTAAATTCTTGGCTGACTGTAGACCTGCTTAGTAATGGTTAAACTACCATTAGTAAGTATATGTATGTTAACAGTGGCTGTTTTCCCTAAGTTGTCATGGCTTAGTGGTTCTGTACTTTGCTTGTGATGTACAGAGTCTTGCGTTTGAACCTTGTCATAAATTTTATTTTTATACTGTCCAGACAGGCTAGGGGGTGTGGCTGCATTTAAGCAGCTTTGCTCTGCGGTGCTCCTCATATGTTCATAGGTTCATAGGTTGATACTAGGCTATCTGACCTAGGGCATTTATAAGCCTAGCCAGAGTGTATTTGGCTTTCGCCACCCTTCTTAGATTAGTTGACGGTGCCTCTGTATAGTAGGTTACAGAAGATAGCCCATTTAAGGTTAGTTTACCGTGCCTCTGTCTAGCAGTGACACAGAAGAATTCCCAGGGGTAAATTTATGATCTCCCATCCAAACGTCAAGATTCTTCTTGAAGAGGGTCATTGAGCTGCTCTGTCTGACATGGATTGGGATTTTGTTCCAGAGTGAGGGGAGCCTCTGGGATATGAATCTGTCCCTCCAGCATGTTCTATTTATTTCTGTGCTGAGGTTTAAGTCACTGGAGCGTGTAGTTCTGATGGATTTGGATTTCTTGAGGTGGAGCATGTCCATTAATTCTGGGTTGGACATGGGTTTATATGTCAGGCACTGATCGCCTCTGAGTAAGCAGTAAGCAACTGAGTAGAGCTGTAGTTTCTTTAGCCTAACTGCATACGGCATCTGTTTGAGTTCCTTGATCCTCTTGGTGAGATACTTTTGGGGTCTTTCTAGTTGTAGCAGGTGTCGGGTAAGGTACATCCCAAATGTGTCATTGTATTCAATTATGGGCCTGATGAGTGATGAGTAGAGGGGCACAATGACCTCTCTTGATCTAGATGTGAACCCCTTCGTGATAAGGTGGGCTATATAGAATGTCTTTCTAACCACTTTGGCAATGTGATTGTCAAAGGAGAGATTGCAATCTACTTGGGTCCCAAAATCCCTAATTACTTCTTCCATACTTAATGGATTACCACCTATGTGGTAATTTGTGAACACTTTGTTTTTCCCAAAGGGGATAACTATGCACTTTTTGGCATTTAGCTTTAGGCCATGGCTCTGGCACCTGTTATCCATCTCTGTGAGACCTTTTTGGAGGATGCTTGTGTCAGCCGGTGAGTCAGTTATGGCCCCCAGTTTGCAGGCATCTGCAAACTTTGTCAGCCATAGTCCTCCTGTGTTAGCCTGTACCTCAGAGAAATATATACCAAACAAGAGAGGTCCAAGGACTGAGCCTTGTGGGACGCCACTTGTAACTGGTTTAGAGTCTGACACGGCACCTGCAATTCTGACCATGTGGGTTCTTTCCCTAAGCCAGTTTGCCACCCATCTTGTGACATAGGGGTTGTTATTTAAGCTGGTGAGCTTATTTATGATGCCCGAGTGAGGTATTGTGTCGAAGGCTTTTGCAAGGTCAAGGTAGGCTGTGTGGACTACCTTCCCTTTGTCTATGGCCTTGGTGACTGCTTCAAAGAAATTGACCAGGTTCAAGAGGCAAGATCTGCCCTTAACAAAGCCAGATTGAGTAGGATCCTATGTTTGGAGGTTCCCAATGTCTTTGTTTATGAGTTCCATGATGATACGCTCCATAGCTTTGCAGACCAGGCTAGTTAGGCTTATAGGGCGATAGTTTCCGGGGTCCGTTGTGGCACCACCTTTATGGAGTGGGACCACTGTTGCTATACGCCATTCTTTGGGTACATATCCTGTTGTAAGGCTGAGACTGAACAGTGATTTTAAGTGAGGGTTCAGTTCTTCTTGGAGCTCATGTAAAACGTAGCCCGGGACACCATCCAGTCCCATTGGTGCTGTGTTTTTTGCTTTGGAGAGGGCAGCTCTCACCTGTGCATCTGTGATGTCAGGGTGGCTACACTCTGTTGGGATAGTCATTTGCTCATTTGTGGGGGGGGGGGGGTTGCACTGAGCCTGTCTGCCAGGATGTTGGTAGTATCTGTGGGTTCAGTGTATTTTTTGTCATTTTGCACTAACTCAGAGCATATCTGGGAGTTTCCACCCAGGTTTCTGACATAACAAAAGAAAGCCTTGTGATTATCTTTAGCATCTTGTGCAATTTTTCTTTCGCAGCTAGCCTTAGATGATTTTATGAGGGATCGTAGTTTCTTTCTAGTACTGATCAGAGTTGACTTCCCTGTCAGGGATTTTCCTCTATCATGTAGTAGCTTCCTTCTTCTGTTGTACAGCTTATTTATGGCTGGGGTCCACCAGACAGGTCTCCTGCCTTTGGAGGAGTGTGTCTTGATTTTATTTGGGATAGCACGATCCATGCATTCCTGTAGGTATCCATAGAATGCGTTTGTGCCCTCTGGTGCCCTGGTTGGCACTGCGCGCATGTCCGTGCAAACACATTGTGCTGGTTAAAGCGCTATTTCACTATGGGCACCTCTATTGCACTGGGTTAACTGTTATTAAATTATGGGCACCTCTATTGCACTGGGTTAACCATTATTAAACTATGGGCAACTCTATTGCGCTGGGTGAAGTGCTGCTTAACTGCAGGCAGTTATATATCAGGATCATTTAAAATATTTATTTTGTTCACTGATACATTGGCCGTTTCATTGCGTTTTAGTGCTATTTACACATAGCTGTCTGGTATTATTTCATATACTGATTTAAAAATAAATAAGAAGGGGAGTGGTGAGACTCGAACTGTGAATGCCTCTTCTTTGTGTGAAGCTCTACCATTACGCTATTGCTATTTGGTGTGATTTGCATAAACATTCTTTCTTATGCTCTCCTATGTCAGGATTGCTAACTCTAGCTAAGCAATGGGCACACCAGCGCACACACGCGCAAATACGGGCATCTATTTTGGGAATTTAAAACAATAAATTTAATTTTCTGCTTTTTATAACTGTAATGGGGGTTTACAATATCAGGGAGTGTGGTGTTGGGTGCAGGGACATTTGAGTGGACTCGCTCTTGTGTATTTGCTTTTACTTTTCAAACACTTGCAGGGGCGTGAACATTTCGACTGCTCGGCAGTCGGCCACACACCCTGCTTTCTTACATGGTCTGTGTACGACTTACCGTTGGGTCCGTGTGCCCTCATGCATATTCATGGCACGCTGATGTCATACCGTTCAACTGCAGCCTCCGAGTAAGGCTTATTCAGTCTTACATGGAGGATTCGTGAATCCTGGGTAATATGTGTTATAATTAGTAGGCATGCCAAAGGCCAAATACATGGCCATTGGCATGAAAAACAGTTTTAATTTCTTTAAAATAAAACTTTTTTTGGGGGGGGGGGCGATCTTGGCTGCTTAGGCATAGGGCAGCGGCGTGCAAATGGAATCATGCCCAAAATAAAAAAAAAAAAAAGGGAAAAATCATTTTTTACAGAAATCTGCATTTTGCCATTATAGTCAATAGCATGCAGAATGAAAAACAATACCAGGGAATAGTGGTTGCTAAGGGGTAAGGCCCAGTGTACGTTTGGTAACTATGGAGTAAAACATTGGTGTGAGCAAATGAGGGGAGTTATACTGAATCACAAATTTATTCTAAGTGTCAGACTGCACCTAACCCTGTAGGTGCTCCAACACCACCGTGTAGACAGGAGGAGCAGCTAACATGTGAAGGGGGTGTGTCATGCTTGCTGTAAGCACATTGGAGCTCAGTGACCCAAGCTTGCCCTTAGCTAAGCCCAGCTAAGGAAGGGGGTGTGTCTGAGGCTGTATAGTCTTATTACATGAAATGCAGAGCGTGTTTAGGTCCAGGGAGGGCCAGTTCTGCTTAAAACTGTGGCACTCACCAGGCCTAAAACAAAACAAAACAAAACAAAACAAAAAAAAGAAACAAACAACAGAAATAGCAGAACTGTTTACAGTTGAATACCTGGTATGCTCGGCATGCATTAGAGCTGAAACGGGGAGGAAATGGGAAGGGGAAACAGCAGAATGAAGCCAATCAAGGAGAACTAGCATAGCTGGCAGGTGGGATGTATCAGAATCAGCCAATTACACAGGCTGCAGCCCAGCACACTACTATCAACTACACTAACACCTTTCAGTCTGTTTTTTCCCCATAAACTCTACACCACTGGTGTACACATTTGGGGGAATTCTAAACTAACAAATCTAACAAAACATGTTAGGGGCTGCTATTGCTCTGATCTATCAGTATGTGCTACAGACTGAGGGTGGTGAGGAGGGTAATGCTGACAACCAACTCAGACTGAAGAGGAGGAGAAGAGTGTTCAGACCCAGGGTAACCTACCAGGGGCAACATGATCTGGAGATAGTAGAACAGTACAGGGTGGACAGGAACATACTCCAGCAACTTGTTGAGCTGTGCCAGCCTCACCATAGACCCAGAACCAACAGAGGGGAACCCATCCCAGTGGATACCAAGGTATGTTTAGCCTTAAGAATACTAGATACAGGTACTTGCCATAGACCAACTAGGGATATCATGGGGATCTCACAGGCATCTGCCTCCAGGATACTCCACCAGTTCCTGGATGCCATACGACCCCATGCCGCTGAGCACATTTACTTCCCCAGCACCCGTGAAGAGAGGACCAGCAATATGCTTCTCTTCAACCATGTAGCAGACTACCTGGTAGTACTGGGTGCCATAGACTGCACACATATTAACTTCAAAGCACCACCGGTGACCAGGGTAGAGTCTACCTAAACTGCAAGGGTTTCCACTCCATCAACTGCCTGGTCATGTGCGATGCCCAGGCCATTATCATGAATGTGTGTGCTGGCAGCCCTGGAAGCTATCATGACGATCACATCTGGCATTTGTGACAGCTGTGCCAGTCATTTGCCAGTGGGGACATCCAATATGACCATCTAGTGTGGGATGCTGGCTACACATTGGAGCCGTGGATGATGACACCCATCAGAAATGCACACACACCTACACAAGAAAGCCATAATGAGGCACACACACAAAACAGGATCATTATAGAGCATGTGTTTGGGATGCTCACATCATGGTTCCACTGCTTTGACATATCTGGTGGAGCCTTGCAGTACTCTCCAGCCACATGTGCACACATTTTCACAGTATTTGCCATGCTACACAATATGATCCTGCAGAAACAGCTGCAGCAGGAACAAAATGGGAAAGAGCCACACATCCACCATCATTGCCAAGGTCTCCCCATGCACAGAGGGACTCAGAGGAGGAACATCCTGAGCCTGCCCCCATAGGCAGATGGAGGCATGCCCAGTATGCCTTGGCAAAGAGGCAATGCATAGCACATGCACTGACACTGTAGGGACCCAGGAACTGCTCTCTCTCTTTGACTATCACACACAGTAAAATCGATGCCAAACATCACACCACCTATACCTTACCATGTATAGGCAGTGTACTGTGTGCATTCAGCATAGTCAGCTCTCAAGCACCATCCTCAAAACAGCCTCAGGCACAAAGTAAGTTAGTCTCCTTAACAAAATAAATGAATGGTGTGGAATGTTCTGATAGCATATCTATGGTATTGATCAAGCATGCAAGGGAATGGGGGGGCTTACTGGGATAGCAGTAGACAACTCACAGCTCTGTGGGACAGCAGAAAGTATATCCCCAGTACTGGCCTACCCCTACCATGCAGTACCACCCTAGTTGACAAACACCACTGCAGTGTATGTGGTGAGGCAAATAACTTGGGGGGGGTCATAGGTCACAAGGGTGGATGTCAAAGTGTTGGTCCCATACGCACCCCCAGACTCACCCAGCAGATCAGTTGCAGAAAACCATACATAAATGTCTGGCAAAGGCCCCCACATGGTAACATCCATGAAATCCCCACCTACAGACTTTTACACTGTGATATCACAGCAGGTCTGGCAGTGGCAGTATAGCTTTGAATGGTAAGAAGTCTGAAACTACAAATGTTTATGCCAGCACAATCTGACCTGTGGTTGATACTGTTATGCCTGTAGTCTCAAAGATAGGGCATGCCAGTATGCTAAATAGTACTAAAATGTTATGCAAATATCAGCACAGTCTCTGCAAATGTGTAATGTACAGATGTGTCCCCCCCATAGTCACATAGAAATGCAGTAATATGTCCCCAGCCTTAAGCAGCATCCAGCTGTCAACTAGAGTGATGGCTCAACACAAACAGAAAGCAATTGTCAGTAACACCCACAGCCAACTTACTGGTACCATCCCAGGGTTGTCTACTGCTGGCAGCCTAGGAACGTATGATCATCAGAATGCACTGCCTTGCTGCAGATGGCCTGCATCTGCCACACCCAGCCTACAGACCTCTGGCAAATGCCTATGTCTCACCCAGAGTACCCAATTAGGGAGTGTCGTGGGGTCCATAACACCAACATAACTCAGTCTACAAAATGCAAAGAAAGACTTGCTGCTAACTGCTAGAAGAAAACCTACCAGTGTCAGAGAGAGACAGAAATCTGGACAAAGCCATGCATAATGGGGAGAAAAAGCTCCAAAAATAAGGACACCTTTCAAATACTGCTACAATAATGTTATAAAGTTGATGGAATGATTGTAGTAGCATGGAATGTCTGATGGGTATGAAGTCTGAAACTACAATGTCAACTGTCAGTAATATCTGATTTCAACCCTCAGTGATTTGCAAAACACTTTTCCTTGAATACCACACTTGTTTGGGTAACCAACAAGATATATGGCTCATAGATGTGGACATTCTGTGATACTCTGTACAGTCTACAGGCAGGGCTAGGGAGTCTAAACATGGGGATGCACTCATTGCAGGTATTCCTAACCCTGGAAGATGGTGACATGTCTGCAGCCACAGAACCCTGGCCCACAGCCATGGGGAGTAACACACCCGTCCCTGATCACTCATCCTATGCAACATCCTGACCCCAAAATATGGTCATCCAAGCAAAATGAGGTGGGCTATACATATATGTGAGACAAACACACACCTCTAGGATGGTCAAACAGTCTGACACACACAAGACCCTCCAAGTGCAGTCAACCATTGAGAAGACCCCTATGCAAAGTACTGGTAGCTATAAGCAAACATATCTAACCCAGGGCACCCTCCCTCCAAATATCTTATCACCTACAAATCTATCCAGAGTCTGCCTGTCACCCTGATCCAGTCTGACTTATGTTACCCAACTGTTGACTGGAAATCAGACCAGACCAGAACAGAAAGGCACAGAGATTCCACCATTGTAACATATCACCAAGGTGCTGGACCATTTCCACAGCAACAGTAGTCAATTGCTTGTAGGCACACCTCTCAGCAGGCTGGATTGTACAAGAATGCATAGCATTTGACCCATAATCCTGGTGTGTGCATCATCCATTCTGAAATCCTCTGGTAAATCACTGTGATGATCTGAGGAGGTATAACACGAGGTACTGAAACAATACATGACAATGTCAAATGGCATATATGTAGGATGTCTGCTAAAACAAGCCCTATAACCCTAGCAACCCATACATTACTGAGAGAAATAGTCACAATCACCGTATGACCCATTGTCTCCCCATTTTGATAGGCTATCTCCAGATATCCTACACCAACAGTTTGAGAAGTATGGCTGTAGCACAAACCAAACTGGACTGGAGCACAACAATCCCTGGAATGGAGTGCCACATGTACTATAAAAGGTCACACTGGGCATGCTCATACACTTAGAGAAATGTCAGTAGGATCTAGGAATGAACAGTAGGATCTAGGAATGAACAGGACTTCCCCACCCAGTGCACTTCCCATTGCCCTACTTTAGCAGCCCTGAAGATGTCTGTCACCATAGAAGTCACTTTTGTCAACTCTCAGCCCCCATAAGCTCTGTGGCACATGTGATGACTGTGTAACACTATAGTACACATAACTAGTTAGGTAGGAGTTCTAATCTCAGTCCTGGCAAATGTAAAAGTGTCTTTGTGTTTGTGTGTGTGTTTACAAGTAAAAGCTTTTGGGTCCATTCAAACCAAGTACACTTCCCCTTTGCCTACATTAGCAGTCCTGCAGATATCAGCCACCTTTGAAGTGCCTTTCATCAGGCCTCAGCCCCCTAAGCTCTGTGGTGTGTGTGATAACTGCATAACACTATATGACAAATAACAAGTTAGGTAGGAGTTCTAATCTCATTCCTGGCAAATGTAAATGTGTGTGTGTGTGTGTGTGTGTGTGTGTGTGTGTGTGTGTGTGTGTGTGTGTGTGTGTGTGTGTTTACAAGTAAAAGCTTTTGGGTCCATTCAAACCCAGTGCAGTTCGCCTTTCCCTACTTTAGCAGTCCTGCAGATATCAGTCACCTTAGACATGCCTTTCGTCAAACCTGACCTCATAAGCTCTGTGGCATGTGTGATGACTGTATAACACTATAATACAAATAACTAGTTTTGTAGGAGTTCTAATCTCAGTTCTACCAAATGTAAAAATGTGTGTGTGTGAGTGTGTGTGTGTGTGTGTGTGTGTGTGTGTGTGTGTGTGTTTATACAAATAAAAACTTTTGGCTCCATTCAAGCCCAGTACATTTCCCCTTTCCTTACTTTAGGGGTGGTTGGCATAATGGTTAAAATATTCACCTTACATACACAGGGTGCAGGGTTTGGTTCTCACAAGGGGTAAATGACTAGGTTTAATATGGTCCAGAAGGGCAATTAGCCTAGTACTAGTCTTCTTCTTCTTCTTCCTCTTCTTCTTTAGCAGTCCTGCAGATGTCAGTCACCTTAGAAGTGCCTTTCTTCAGGCTTCAGTCCATAAGCTCTGTGGCATATGTGATAACTGCGTAACACTATAGTACAAATAACTGATTGAGTAGGAGTTCTAATCTCAGTCCTGGCAAATTTAAAAGTGTGTGTGTGTGTGTGTGTGTGTGTGTGTGTGTGTGTGTGTTTACAAATAAAAGCTTTTGGGTGTATTCAAACCCAGTAAACTTCCCCTTTTCCTACTTCAGCATTCTTGCAAATATCAGTCATCTTAGAAGTGCCTTTCATCAGGACTCAGTCCCATAAGCTCTGTGGTGTGTATGTGATAACTGTGTAACACTATAGTACAAATAACTAGTTAAGTAGGAGTTCTAATCTCAGTTCTGGCAAATGTAAAAGTGTGTGTGTGTGTGTGTGTGTGTGTGTGTGTGTGTGTGTGTGTGTGTGTGTGTGTGTGTGTGTGTGTATTTACAAGTAAAAGCTTTTGGGACCATTCAAACCCAGTACACTTCCACTTTATTTACTTCAGCAGTCCTGCAGATATCAGTCACCTTAGAAGTGCCATTAATCAGGCCTCAGCCCCATAAAGTCTGTGGTACATGTGATAACTGTGTAACACTATAGTACAAGGTAGGAGTTCTAATCTTAGTTGTGTATTTGCTTTTACTTTTCAAACACTTGCAGGGGCGTGAACATTTCGACTGCTCGGCAGTCGGCCACACACCCTGCTTTCTTACACGGTCTGTGTACGACTTACCGTTGGGTCAGTGTGCCCTCATGCATATTCTTGGCACGCTGACGTCATACCGTTCAACTGCAGCCTCCGAGTAAGACTTATTCAGTCTTACATGGAGGATTCGTGAATCCTGGGTAATATGTGTTATAATTAGTAGGCATGCCAAAGGCCAAATACATGGCCATTGGCATGAAAAACAGTTTTAATTTCTTTAAAATAAAACTTTTTTTGGGGGGGCGATCTTGGCCATTTAGGCATAGGGCAGCGGCGTGCAAATGGAATCATGCCCAAAATAAAAAAAAAAAAGGGAAAAATCATTTTTTACAGAAATCTGCATTTTGCCATTATAGTCAATAGCATGCAGAATGAAAAACAATACCAGGGAATAGTGGTTGCTAAAGGGTAAGGCCCAGTGTAAGTTTGGTAACTATGGAGTAAAACAATGGTGTGTGCATATTGTGTTATACTGAATCACAAATTTGTTCTAAGTGTCAGACTGCACCTAACCCTGTAGGTGCTCCAACACCACTGTGTAGACAGGAGGAGCAGCTAACATGTAAAGGGGGTGTGTCATGCTTGCTGTAAGCACATTGGAGCTCAGTGACCCGAGCTTGCCTTTAGCTAAGCCCAGCTAAGGAAGGGGGTGTGTCTGAGGCTGTATAGTCTTATTCCATGAAATGCAGAGTGTGTTTGGGTCCAGGGAGGGCCAGTTCTGCTTAAAACTGTGGCACTCACCAAGCCTAAAACAAAACAAAACAAAACAAAACAAAAAAAAGAAACAAACAACAGAAATAGCAGAACTGTTTACAGTTGAATACCTGGTATGCTCGGCATGCATTAGAGCTCAAACGGGGAGGAAATGGGAAGGGGAAACAGCAGAACGAAGCCAATCAAGGAGAACTAGCATAGCTGGCAGGTGGGATGTATCAGAATCAGCCAATTACACAGGCTGCAGCCCAGCACACTACTATAAACTACACTAACACCTTTCAGTCTGTTTTTTCCCCACAAACTCTACACCACTGGTGTACACATTTGGGGGAATTCTAAACTAACAAATCTAACAAAACATGTTAGGGGCTGCTATTGCTCTGATCTATCAGTATGTGCTACAGACTGAGGGTGGTGAGGAGGGTAATGCTGACAACTAACTCAGACTGAAGAGGAGGAGAAGAGTGTTCAGACCCAGGGTAACCTACCAGGGGCAACATGATCTGGAGATAGTAGAACAGTACAGGGTGGACAGGAACATACTCCAGCAACTTGTTGAGCTGTGCCAGTCTCACCATAGACCCAGAACCAACAGAGGGGAACCCATCCCAGTGGATACCAAGGTATGTTTAGCCTTAAGAATACTAGATACAGGTACTTGCCATAGACCAACTAGGGATATCATGGGGATCTCACAGGCATCTGCCTCCAGGATACTCCACCAGTTCCTGGATGCCATACGACCCCATGCCGCTGAGCACATTTACTTCCCCAGCACCCGTGAAGAGAGGACCAGCAATATGCTTCTCTTCAACCATGTAGCAGACTACCTGGTGGTACTGGGTGCCATGGATTGCACACATATTAACTTCAAAGCACCACCGGTGACCAGGGTAGAGTCTACCTAAACTGCAAGGGTTTCCACTCCATCAACTGCCTGGTCATGTGCGATGCCCAAGCCATTATCATGAATGTGTGTGCTGGCAGCCCTGGAAGCTATCATGACTAACACATCTGGCATTTGTGACAGCTGTGCCAGTCATTTGCCAGTGGGGACATCCAATATGACCATCTAGTGTGGGATGCTGGCTACACATTGGAGCCGTGGATGATGACACCCATCAGAAATGCATACACACCTACACAAGAAAGCCATAATGAGGCACACACACAAACCAGGATCATTATGGAGCATGTGTTTGGGATGCTCAAATCATGGTTCCACTGCCTTGACATATCTGGTGGAGCCTTGCAGTACTCTCCAGCCACATGTGCACACATTTTCACAGTATCTGCCATGCTACACAATATGATCCTGCAGAAACAGCTGCAGCAGGAACAAAATGGGAAAGAGTCCCACATCCACCACCATTGCCAAGGTCTCCCCATGCACAGAGGGACTCAGAGGAGGAACATCCTGAGCCTGCCCCATAGGCAGATGGAGGCATGCCCAGTATGCCTTGGCAAAGAGGCAATGCATAGCACATACACTGACACTGTAAAGACCCAGGAACTGCTCTCTCTCTCTTTGACTCTCACACACAGTAAAATCGATGCCAAACATCACACCACCTATACCTTACCATGTATAGGCAGTGTACAGTGTGCAACCAGCATAGTCAGCTCTCAAGCACCATCCTCAAAACAGCCTCAGGCACAAAGTAAGTTAATCTCCTTAACAAAATAAATGAATGGTGTGGAATGTTCTGATAGCATATTTATGGTATTGATCAAGCATGCAAGGGAATGGGGGGGCTTACTGGGATAGCAGTAGACAACTGACAGCTCTGCGGGACAGCAGAAAGTATATCCCCAGTACTGGCCTACCCCTACCATGCAGTACCACCCTAGTTGACAAACACCACTGCAGTGTATGTGGTGAGGCAAATAACTTGGGGGGGGTCATAGGTCACAAGGGTGGATGTCAAAGTGTTGGTCCCATACCCACCCCCAGACTCACCCAGCAGATCAGTTGCAGAAAACCATACATAAATGTCTGGCAAAGGCCCCCACATGGTAACATCCATGAAATTCCCACCTACAGACCTTTACACAGTGATATCACAGCAGGTCTGGCAGTGGCAGTATAGCTTTGAATGGTAAGAAGTCTGAAACTACAAATGTTTATGCCAGCACAATCTGACCTGTGGTTGATACTGTTATGCCTGTAGTCTCAAAGATAGGGCATGCCAGTATGCTAAATAGTACTAAAATGTTATGCAAATATCAGCACAGTCTCTGCAAATGTGTATTGTACAGATGTGTCCCCCCCCATAGTCACATAGAAATGCAGTAATATGTCCCCAGCCTTAAGCAGCATCCAGCTGTCAACTAGAGTGATGGCTCAACACAAACAGAAAGCAATTGTCAGTAACACCCACAGTCAACTTACTGGTACCATCCCAGGGTTGTCTACTGCTGGCAGCCTAGGAACGTATGATCATCAGAATGCACTGCCTTGCTGCAGATGGCCTGCATCTGTCACACCCAGCCTACAGACCTCTGGCAAATGCCTATGTCTCACCCAGAGTACCCAATTAGGGAGTGTCGTGGGGTCCATAACACCAACATAACTCAGTCTACAAAATGCAAAGAAAGGCTTGCTGCTAACTGCTAGAAGAAAACCTACCAGTGTCAGAGAGAGACAGAAATCTGGACAAAGCCATGCATAATGGGGAGAAAAAGCTCCAAAAATAAGGACACCTTTCAAATACTGCTATAATAATGTTATAAAGTTGATGGAATGATTGTAGTAGCATGGAATGTCTGATGGGTATGAACTCTGAAACTACAATGTCAACTGTCAGTAATATCTGATTTCAACCCTCAGTGACTTGCAAAACACTTTTCCTTGAATACCACACTTGTTTGGGTAACCAACAAGATATATGACTCATAGATGTGGACATTCTGTGATACTCTGTACAGTCTACAGGCAGGGCTAGGGAGTCTAAACATGGGGATGCACTCATTGCAGGTATTCCTAACCCTGGGAGATGGTGACATGTCTGCAGCCACAGAACCCTGGCCCACAGCCATGGGGAGTAACACACCCGTCCCTGATCACTCATCCTATGCAACATCCTGACCCCAAAATATGGTCATCCAAGCAAAATGAGGTGGGCTATACATATATGTGAGACAAACACACACCTCTAGGATGGTCAAACAGTCTGACACAAACAAGACCCTCCAAGTGCAGTCAACCATTGAGAAGACCCCTATGCAAAGTACTGGTAGCTATAAGCAAACTTATCTAACCCAGGGCACCCTCCCTCCAAATATCTTATCCCCTACAAATCTATCCAGAGTCTGCCTGTCACCCTGATCCAGTCTGACTTATGTTACCCAACTGTTGACTGGAAATCAGACCAGATCAGAACAGAAAGGCACAGAGATTCCACCATTGTAACATATCACCAAGGTGCTGGACCATTTCCACAGCAACAGTAGTCAATTGCTTGTAGGCACACCTCTCAGCAGGCTGGATTGTACAAGAATGCATAGCATTTGACCCATAATCCTGGTGTGTGCATCATCCATCCTGAAATCTTCTGGTAAATCACTGTGATGATCTGAGGAGGTATAACACGAGGTACTGAAACAATACATGACAATGTCAAATGGCATATATGTCGGATGTCTGCTAAAACAAGCCCTATAACCCTAGCAACCCATACATTACTGAGAGAAATAGTCACAATCACCGTATGACCCATTGTCTCCCCATTTTGATAGGCTATCTCCAGATATCCTACACCAACAGTTTGAGAAGTATGGCTGTAGCACAAACCAAACTGGACTGGAGTACAACAATCCCTGGAATGGAGTGCCACATGTACTATAAAAGGTCACACTGGGCATGCTCATACACTTAGAGAAATGTCAGTAGGATCTAGGAATGAACTGTAGGATCTAGGAATGAACAGGACTTCCCCACCCAGTGCACTTCCCATTGCCCTACTTTAGCAGCCCTGAAGATGTCTGTCACCATAGAAGTCACTTTTGTCAACTCTCAGCCCCCATAAGCTCTGTGGCACATGTGATGACTGTGTAACACTATAGTACACATAACTAGTTAGGTAGGAGTTCTAATCTCAGTCCTGGCAAATGTAAAAGTGTCTTTGTGTTTGTGTGTGTGTTTACAAGTAAAAGCTTTTGGGTCCATTCAAACCAAGTACACTTCCCCTTTGCCTACATTAGCAGTCCTGCAGATATCAGCCACCTTTGAAGTGCCTTTCATCAGGCCTCAGCCCCCTAAGCTCTGTGGTGTGAGTGATAACTGCATAACACTATATGACAAATAACAAGTTAGGTAGGAGTTCTAATCTCATTCCTGGCAAATGTAAATGTGTGTGTGTGTGTGTGTGTGTGTGTGTGTGTGTGTGTGTGTGTGTGTGTGTGTGTTTACAAGTAAAAGCTTTTGGGTCCATTCAAACCCAGTGCAGTTCCCCTTTCCCTACTTTAGCAGTCCTGCAGATATCAGTCACCTTAGACATGCCTTTTGTCAAACCTGACCTCATAAGCTCTGTGGCATGTGTGATGACTGTATAACACTATAATACAAATCACTAGTTTTGTAGGAGTTCTACTCTCAGTTCTAGCAAATGTAAAAATGTGTGTGTGTGTGAGTGTGTGTGTGTGTGTGTGTGTGTGTGTGTGTGTGTGTGTGTGTGTGTGTGTGTGTGTGTGTGTGTGTGTGTGTGTGTTTATACAAATAAAAACTTTTGGCTCCATTCAAGCCCAGTACATTTCCCCTTTCCTTACTTTAGGGGTGGTTGGCATAATGGTTAAAATATTCACCTTACATACACAGGGTGCAGGGTTTGGTTCTCACAAGGGGTAAATGACTAGGTTTAATATGGTCCAGAAGGGCAATTAGCCTAGTACTAGTCTTCTTCTTCTTCTTCCTCTTCTTCTTTAGCAGTCCTGCAGATGTCAGTCACCTTAGAAGTGCCTTTCTTCAGGCTTCAGTCCATAAGCTCTGTGGCATATGTGATAACTGCGTAACACTATAGTACAAATAACTGATTGAGTAGGAGTTCTAATCTCAGTCCTGGCAAATTTAAAAGTGTGTGTGTGTGTGTGTGTGTGTGTGTGTGTGTGTGTGTGTGTTTACAAATAAAAGCTTTTGGGTGTATTCAAACCCAGTAAACTTCCCCTTTTCCTACTTCAGCAGTCTTGCAAATATCAGTCATCTTAGAAGTGCCTTTCATCAGGACTCAGTCCCATAAGCTCTGTGGTGTGTATGTGATAACTGTGTAACACTATAGTACAAATAACTAGTTAAGTATGAGTTCTAATCTCAGTTCTGGCAAATGTAAAAGTGTGTGTGTGTGTGTGTGTGTGTGTGTGTGTGTGTGTGTGTGTGTGTGTGTGTGTGTGTGTGTATTTACAAGTAAAAGCTTTTGGGACCATTCAAACCCAGTACACTTCCACTTTATTTACTTCAGCAGTCCTGCAGATATCAGTCACCTTAGAAGTGCCTTTAATCAGGCCTCAGCCCCATAAAGTCTGTGGTACATGTGATAACTGTGTAACACTATAGTACAAGGTAGGAGTTCTAATCTTAGTTGTGTATTTGCTTTTACTTTTCAAACACTTACAGGGGCGTGAACATTTCGACTGCTCGGCAGTCGGCCACACACCCTGCTTTCTTACACGGTCTGTGTACGACTTACCGTTGGGTCAGTGTGCCCTCATGCATATTCATGGCACGCTGATGTCATACCGTTCAACTGCAGCCTCCGAGTAAGGCTCTGTGGTGTGTATGTGATAACTGTGTAACACTATAGTACAAATAACTAGTTAAGTAGGAGTTCTAATCTCAGTTCTGGCAAATGTAAAAGTGTGTGTGTGTGTGTGTGTGTGTGTGTGTGTGTGTGTGTGTGTGTGTGTGTGTGTGTGTGTGTGTGTGTGTGTGTGTGTGTGTGTGTGTGTGTGTGTGTGTGTGTATTTACAAGTAAAAGCTTTTGGGACCATTCAAACCCAGTACATTTCCACTTTATTTACTTCAGCAGTCCTGCAGATATCAATCACCTTAGAAGTGCCTTTAATCAGGCCTCAGCCCCATAAAGTCTGTGGTACATGTGATAACTGTGTAACACTATAGTACAAGGTAGGAGTTCTAATCTTAGTCCTAGCAAATGTAAAAGTGTGTGTGTGTGTGTGTGTGTGTGTGTGTGTGTGTGTGTGTGTGTGTGTGTGTGTGTGTGTGTGTGTGTGTGTGTGTGTGTGTGTGTGTGTGTGTGTGTGTGTGTGTGTGTGTGTGTGGGTGTGTTTGTGTGCAAATTACATCCATTGGATGGACATGAGATCATAATTTATGCTATGGTACACACAGTACACATTCCTAAATCTACTGTATGAGGTCTACTATTCACATCAACCATAGTGGTATCTGTAGAGACTCTTCAGCCCTATAAGTCCTGTGCAACAGTATGGAATAGTATGGTATGAATAAAAAGATAGGTTGGTCTGCTAATGTCAGTACTGGCAAGTGTGTGTGTGTGTGTGTGTGTGTGTGTGTGTGTGTGTGTGTGTGTGTGTGTGTGTGTGTGTGTGTGTGTGTGTGTGTGTGTGTGTGTGTGTGTGTGTATTCATTTGTGTGTCTGAAAGTGTTTGTGAGTGTGTAAACATGTGGGTGAAAGTAGTTGGTGGCCCATCTCACCCATACCTAGGTTGGTCTGCTAATGTCAGTTCTGGCAAGTGTGTGTGTGTGTGTGTGTGTGTGTGTGTGTGTGTGTGTGTGTGTGTGTGTGTGTGTGTGTGTGTGTGTGTGTGTGTGTGTGTGTGTGTGTGTATATGTATGTGTGTGTGTGTGTGTAGACTTGTATGCAAAACTGTTATGAGTACTCACAAATCCAGTACAGCCACCAATGCCATACCCCACTAGGCCACATTATGTTATTCACCTTACAGGTACCTTGTAACACTCATCAAACTAGTAGTCCTTTGCCACCTGCAATAACCACACAATAGTGTTGTACCACAACTTGAGGAGTAAGGGTTCCAAACACAGTACTGGCAATTTTGATCCTGTACATGCGTGCGTGTGTGTGTGTGTGTGTGTTTGTGTGTGTGTATATATATGTGTGTGTGTGTGTGTGTGTGTGTGTGTGTGTGTGTGTGTGTGTGTGCATTTGTGTGTCTGAAAGTGTTTGTGAGTGTGTAAACATGTGGGTGAAAGTGGTTGGTAGCCCATCTCACCCATACCTTACAAGTGCTGTAGATGTTATTCACTATATAGGTACCTTGGCACACTCCACAACCTAGAAGCTTTGCGGTGTGTGTGGTAACTGCATAATACTATAATACCAATAACCACATAGCTAGGTGTTCTCATATAAGTCCTGGCAAATGTGTGTGTGTGTGTGTGTGTGTGTGTGTGTGTGTGTGTGTGTGTGTGTGTGTGTGTGTGTGCGTAGACTTGTATGCAATACTATTATGAGTACTCACACACCCAGTACAGCCAGCATTGCCATACCCCACTAGGCCACATTATGTTATTCACCTTACAGGTACCTTGTAACACTCATCAGACTAGTAGTCCTGTGCCACCTGCAATAACCGCACAATAGTGTGGTACCACAGCTTGATGAGTAAGGGTTCCAAGTACAGTTCTGGCAGTTGTGATCCTGTGTATGCATGTGTGTGTGTGTGTGTGTGTGTGTGTGTGTGTGTGTGTGTGTGTGCGTGTGTGCGTGTGTGCATGGGTGCGTGTGTGCGTGTGTGTGTGTGTGTGTGTGTGTGTGTGTGTGTGTGTGTGTGTGTGTGTGTGTGTGTGTGTGTGTGTGTGTGTGTGTGTGTGTGTGTGTGTGTGTGTGAACAATATTCACTGTGTGTTTGGTTGACACAGTATCCTCTGGGGTTGAGAGAGTTAACAATCTGAGGTGTGTTCCACCCACCACACTTACCACTGTCCACTATACTAGTGCTGATGTCAACCACCATAGACTGAGATATAACCCTTCAGCCCTATAATCTGTGAGGCACATGCAAGAACTGTTAAACAGACCTGGAAAATGCATACAGATACAGCTTTACCCCAACAATGGCATGGCTGATGTGTTATTACACTGCCATAACCCTTGTTGGTGATGTCTGCAGGGCCACATCTTGCTGACACACAGACACCTGGAAAACAAACAGAATAGAGCATGTGAGAACACATTCACTTAGTGTTACTAACACCAATAATGCATCATGGCTGAAAAGGTACGCACACACTCTGATGTGTACCCATTACAAATGCCAGATGGCAGCACCTTACACAGCATTAAATAGCTACACTGTACTAAAGTCACCCTGTACATCAGACCCATATAAGCATGTCCCTGCATTGATAGTATGGATGGCATGGATGTGGCACAGATATCATCATATGCACAGGGTGTTGTGTGGATGAGCCAGAAGCCTAGGCTGGGCCACACAGTTCACATCATGTGTGTGTGTTTGTGGGGTGTTCATTAAATGGGCAGTGCAGGGGTGGTGGTGTGTGTGTGTGTGTGTGTGTGTGTGTGTGTGTGTGTGTGTGTGTGTGTAGGTGACTTTTCTGATGGTGATGTGTGTGTGTTTGTATGCACACAGTCACGCCATGTGGGCACCCTACACAGGGGTATTTTGGACAGCTGTGGGCCGTACATGGCAGGGTGTACAGTTCACCGTCTCTGGCCACAGACTCGGAAACTAGGCCTGCCAAGGGTATCACCACCAGGGCTGTGTCCAGATGCAGTACTACTCCCCACTGGTGACTGCTGCCTTCTGGATCTGCTTCCCTGTTGGGACCAGCCAGTATCATGTGCCCATGGCCTGCTGCATTGTGGCGTGGACAGCACAGCATGGGAATGTGATGGTGCACAACCATGTAGACGCTCAGCTGATTATGGTGATGTGCTACAACCACATGGCTGCTGGCCAGTGTCTGCCAAATGCACAGGCACAGATATTCTATGGTCAAGGAGTGCAAAGGTCTCCCCCACCATCTATCCATGACCCCAGTATACTCTCAGATGGTTGCAGTGAGTTAATATTGCTACGGACACCATGGACGTGCTCATCCACGACCCTGCATATATGTCTGGTATTATGTTCATTACATGCCTGTGTCCCCATGACAGCCTGAAACATGCATCTGGTCACTGCTGCCATGGCACTTACATCAGAGAGATGATGGGCTGCAATCCTCCTCTGAGCACCCCTGCCCGTCTGCCTGTGTGGGAACTTGCCAGCACTCTAGCTATGGCTAGTGCCTGCACCCTCACTTGCCATAGTCACCACAGTAGCCTGTTTCATGTCACCAACCATGAACTGTCCATTATCTGTGGTCACTGGTGAAGGGGTATGTGTGGCCATTGTGACTGTGTGCGGCGATGGGTTTGACAATAGTGGGATGCCATCCGATGGCACAGTCTCAGCCCCTGAAAACCCCACCTGTGCCTCAATATGAGTATCACCATGGTCAGATTCTGAAGAGGCACTGACATCAGTATCAGAGTGGGAGGGACAGCAGCTACCATGTCCACATATGTAAATCACTACTGCCACTATAAGGTTTGCTGGTACATGCACACACACACGCACACATGCACGCACGCACACACACACACACGCACACACACACACACACACACACACACACACACACACACACACACACACACACACACAGGTGAGATGCCTCAAAGGCATTACACAGACCTCACATTAGCTGACTGGTATTTATGACACACAGTCAGACAATAACATACACACTCTGGATGGACCCTCAGCATCTTGCAGTGTAGCCCTTTCCCATTACCCTTACTACTAATATACACCTCTTGGATACATGAGGGGTGTTAGTAGGTGATGGCCCTTCACCTAGCACACACTTCACCCAAGTCAATTATTGCTGTTCACCTGTATAGCACTGTGGCTACCCCTACAGAACATACTGCCAAACTGTATAGGGTTTTGCTGAATGTCTACATGTGTGGCTCATATGTGTGGTCTGAGCCTCAAACCTCCTGTATTTGTCTGATATATTACTGTGTTGGCCTGTGGACTGGTGCCACTAAGTAATATCCTAATTAGAGGTGCAGAGTGCATAACCTGCAGTACATGTATTTTTAAACAATGCCTGTTACTCAAGCAACTTCCCAATCTTACAGTGGATATAGTAAGTGTACACACACCTGTTAACATGCCAGGTTTTTGTGATATATCACATGAGACCTCAGAAATCTGGTCATAACATTGCCATCATTTCATATGACATATGACCTGTGCAGTCCAAATGAAGAACATACACATTAGTTACAGGTAAAATCTGGTAACTGAAATTGGTACAAGATGCTGGTTGCATGAGTGTGCACACATGTAAAGTAATATTCTGTTAAAGCAACCTCTGATTTAATCACAGCATGCAGTCCTCTTGGGGAGTTGTCTAGCAGCATGGCACATCTTGACTTGCCAATATTTCCACACTCTCCCTTGAAAAACACCTCCAACTATGTCAGATTGCAAGGGCATCCCCTGTGCACTGGCCTCTTTAGGTCACCCTGCATATATCCTATTGGCCGTAGGTGTGGGCTCTGACTCAGCCAGTGCAGAATGTTACATGTGTCCTGGTGAAGCCATACATTTTGTTGATATAGATGTATGGTTTGGACCACTGTTGTGTGGAAAGGTGGAATTCCTCACCATCCACAGCTATGTGGCAGACACCAGAATGTTTTGGAGCCACAAGGGACCAGTGTTTGGAACTGTCCACAAGGGACCAGTGTTTGGAACTGTTCATAATCCCCTCTAACTTGGCTGCAGCCCCATTTCCAGCTTGTGAACAGCAACCTCAAAGCAAGACACTGCCATCCCCATGCTTCATCGTGGGGTTGGTGTTGTGGTGGTGTGAAGTGGTGATATTGTGCCAAACACACCTGTCATAATTGTGGCCAATGAGTACAAACATGGTCCTATATTACCATAACACATTTTCCCACTTGCTTTTTGGAGACCTGATGTATTGTTAGACATTCACCAGGCCTGGATATGGTTTGGTGTGAGGAACTTCCGCCACCTTCCAACCCTACCCTATAGGCAGGATATATGGAGACCATGGAAGGTTGTTGTGATACATAGTACACACCCAGTACTTGCTGGAGATTCATGCTACTCCTTCACTGTTGCTGTAGGGCTCCTGGCAGCCTCCCTGGCTGGTTTTGGTCTTTTATTCTCATAGACTTTGGTGGGATGTCCACTCCTTCACAAATTCACTGTAGCCCCATATTTTCAACACCTTTTGATGACCGTCCGCACTGTGTTCCATGGTATGTACAATGCTGTGGAAATGTTTGTATACCCTTCTCCAGGCTGATACATATCAAACATGTGGTCCCTTAGCAGCTTCATCAGGTCAATGTGAACCATGGCTGCTGCTGTAGCAGGCAACTGGGTATATGTTAGGATAATCCTGGTAGGACAGCTGACTGTTAGTTGCTGTTAATCAAAGAGTCTCTGTAATTGATGGTTGTTGCATACCCAATAAGATGTACTGCTGTAGTTATATCAAAAGCTGCCTCAACACAGTACTAGCTTCATCCTGTGCACACGTATGCATCTAGGTTGTTGTACTATTGTTATGTGTCATTATTGTTCCCCAACAGATTTATTTCCTTTACAATTGAATTGTGCAGGTTATAGGTCCCATGAAAAGTTGGCAGTATTCTGAACATGTCTATTGTGCTCTTATTTTTGTATATCACACATACCTGGCATTCTAATAGGTGTGCACACCATTTATATGCACTGTATACCACTAATTTCTACAATATGATCCTAGTTTTGGGCCTTTGTCCCCCCATTTTGTCAGTCTTTGTCAATGTGTCCTGCAATGACAGGTTGTGAGGTATGCTACAGATATGTGACATCTCCTGCAAATAGGCCCCTGTCATGACCATCATCATGCAATGCAGCAAACACCATCGCAGGTGAACTTGCAAATATTGCCAAATGGTTGATTGTAACAGTTGTGTGCATGGACACACACATTAACTTTAGCATGCCTGAGGTACTGGTGAGCCAAAACAGGGAAACCCCATACCTACTGGGTTCAGGCTGCTGTCCCATGTGCAGACCAGAGGGACCTATGTAGTTGTGAGGCAGAGGTGTTGTCAGCAGAGTCACATTAGACATTGGTACAAGATGAATGCTACATTTCTGCACAGGTACAATACACACTATTATATTACACAATTTGCTGTCCTTCACCATAGATGTGCACTTGTGTGCATTACTGCACCCCACCCATTAATCCATTCTGCACTGACATGCATCTAGAGACTCTGTAGAAGACAATTTAAATGCTACCTCATTACATTGATGTGCACTTTGTTCTTATCTGGATGCTCTTTGCCTGTTGCCTGGGTGCTGCCCACCAACACAACTTATGTTTCCCATGTTTGAGTTTGTGTGGGGGCTACCCCAAGGTTGGCAAGGAGCTCCTCTGTCACCATAAGTGGGGTCTGTGCAGCTGGCCCCCCACCAGTAGCAGTACAGTCCCTCGGTGCAGCAGCAGTCCTTTACTGGGCACAAAGTATCAGGTCAGTTGCTTTATGCCTGACCTGATCATATGTGTGTCCATGGTGGCCCAACATGTTCACTCTGTGGACAATCTCAACTGACAGGGCAGTCCGCTCATGCAAATTTTGCCGGCTACAGCCAGAAAGGGTGGCATAGTTTAAGATTACAGCTTCTGTGATGGCTGCTGTCTCCACATCTGTGTAATGCATTTTCTGCTGCATGGCATCTGGAGGAAATACACAGGGAAACACATCACAGGACCTCAGACATTGTCCAGAGTTCTTTCCAGAGCCAGCACATGCATATGGACTATCATTAGCCACCACTTACAAAGACATCATACTCCTGTACCTGGCAGCACTATATGAACATGCATTGTACTCCTGGTCCTGATTTTTCATGTTGCCTCCAATGAGGGCCAGTACATTGCATAAACACCATTCATCATCCACATTTGTGTAGAGGGATGACAGTGGCTATGTTCCTTGCAGATGGGATGTCAATGGTGCTCAGGGTTTGCTTGCATACACTGTATAATGGAGCTGGAATCATATGCCTGGGTTCATATAGGATGCACACAGGAATGTTATCAGGCTCCAAGGGGACTTGCTTTTGTCAACTTTCATTAGGCAGTTTGCACCTGATCCATGATGGTGAGGGTAGGGGTGCGTGTGCTGTGCATATCCACCTATACTGATGGTGATCCAGGGTGTTGATGTTTTCCCTAAACCTATCTGCAGCAGGTTGGCTATAGCTACAGTGTGTGTGTATGTGCTGTGATTGACCACCATTACAGGATAGGCTGGGTTGGTGCTTCTAAGGCTGCAGACATATGTGAAGATGGTCTTGTGATTGCCCTTAGTGGATGTGTCCAGTTTGTACTCATAGTTAGCCTTACAGTAATCCACCTGTAATCTATTATGCTCGTTCAGACAAAGGTTGACATGCTGCCCACTTGGTGCCTGCTTTTACTTTGCCCTGTACAGCCAATATAGCATCACATTATGTGCTTTGTGCATTGCTGCTGTCCAGCAAAAGGGTTTTCTGTACTTTGGTGGGGACAGGTTTTACAAGTACAGTTTTGCTGAGGCCATACAGCTATGTGGGTGATCATATATATGTTTGTAGTAGGCAAGGACACAGGGTCAGAACACAGTTGGCCATCTCTACAATTTCAATGTGATACTCATGCTTATTATATTACCCATGTCTGTGTCAATGCAATGACACCACCAGTAGCTGTAGAGGTGTAACTTTGTTGGATGCACAGAAACTAAGGTTACACACATGTACAACACGTACAGCTTACTCACTTGACGTTTTGCATCCCATGTCAGTTGTTATGAGGCAGCCAGGTACACCTATCCATACATACCTATGCACAGGTAATACCTGCTATACATTTCTGTTCTATGTCAGTATGGCACACTGTAATGACAGTCTTGCTGCTCAGTCAGTCATGTCATCCTGTAAGGACTGGACATCTCTAGGACAACGCACATACATGGTGGGCCATGGGCCATAATTAGTGACAATTTCATCATATTGATGTAACACACATATGTCATTTGATAGTGCAGTAGCCTTTGCATTCACAGGCATACCCTGGAGGATGTCTAATGCTTATATGGCAGGCAGAAAGGTGAAAGGCTAGGTGTGTTGTAGTGAGGGTAGGAACTGTTAATGTTGTGAGTATGACTAGTATGGGGACAGAGCTAGCTGATATGCAGGACAGAGGAAAGGGGGATATAGTGTGTGTGCCAGAGACCAGATGGAAGGGGTGTACAGCTTGTGTATTAGAATCAGGTACAAATAGTTTTATCACGGTATGTATGGGAGGGGAAATGGTGTAGGGATTAACCTGAAGGAACATTATGCCAATAGTGTTTGTGGAGGTGATAAGAGTGTCGGGCAGAGTGAAGTTCAGGTAGCTGGGAATTGATGGTGTAATGTTGACAGTTGTTAGTGCATATGCTCCATTAATTGCATGTGGGATTGATGAGACAGGCATACTTTGGTGTGGTTGGATGAAGGGGTGATGCCTGTATCCAAGGCTGAGTGAGTGGTCACTGTAGCAGATTCTAATGGGCATGTTGGTGAAGGGGACAGAGGGTATGCAGACATGATGTGTAGGTATGGTGTTAAGCAAAGGAATGCAGAAGGTGAGATGGTGGTGGAGTTTGCAACAGAGGTTGGTGAATACATAGTATTGCAAGACTGAGGGGCATAGGGTGACATGCAGGAGTGGAGGAAGATGCACACAGGTGGATTATCTTCTATACAGGTGATGCTATTTGAAGGGGATTGTTAACTGTAAAGTGGTGGTGGGGTACGTGTAGTTAGGCAGCATGGAAGGTTGGTCTGTGGGATGATGTTGGTGATCAATGAGATGGGGAAGAGTGTGAGGGCGGCACCACAGATCAAATGGTGGATACTAAGAAAGGTTGATTGTGAGGTTGAGTTCAGGGAAGAGTTAAGACAGGCAGTGGGTGGCAGTGAAAAGTTAGCAAATATCTGAGTAACTACATCCAAGATGGTAAAGGAGATAAGTAGAATGGGGCTTGGTGTGAAATCTGCACAGAGGAAGGAGGACAAGGAGACATGGTGGTGGCATGATGAAGTGCAGGGGAGTATATTGAGAAAGAGCTTGGCCAAGGAGAAGTGGGATTGTCAGACAAATGCAGAAAGTAGACAGGTGTATAGGGAGATGGGTTGTATGGCAAAGACAGTGGTGGCAAAGGCTGAGGATGGGGTATCTGAAGGGTTGTCTGTCAAGTTGAACACCAAGGATGGAAAATAGGACCTGTACCAATTGGCTTGACAGAGGCATGTAGTTAGGAAGGATGTGCAGCAGATAAGGCTGAGAAAGGGTAATGGTGGAACTGCACTCACTAGCAAGGAGAGTGTGTCAAGCAGGTAGAAACAGTACTTCGATGTGCTGTTGAATGAAGAGAATGAGAGTGAGACAGTTGGATGATGTGGGTATGGTGAATCAGGGTGTGCAACAGATTATCAAGGGGGAAGTAAGGATAGCTATGAAGAGGTTTAAGAATGGAAAGGCTATTGGTCCAGATGACATACCTGTGGAAGCATGGATGTGTTTAGGACAAATGCCAGTGGTCTTTCTAACTGGATTGTTTACTGTAATCTAAGAAAGTGAGAGGATGCATGAGGAGTGGATGAAATGTGTTTGGATACTGATTATGAGAATAAGGGTGGAGTGCAGAGCTGTAGTAACTACAGAGGGATAACACTGATTAGTCACAGCATGAGGTAATGGTAAAGGGTGGTGGAAGCTAGGCTAAGAAGGGAGGTGAGGACTACTGATCAGCAGCATGGCTTCATGCCAGGATAGAGCAGCACAGATGCAATGTTTGCTCTGAAAGTGTTGATGGAAACATACAGAGAAGGTCAGACGTAGCTGTGTTGTGTCTTGGTGGACTCACAGACAGCATATGACAGGATGCCTAGAGAAAAGTTGTGGTATTGTATGAGGTGGTCAGGAGAGGCGGAGGAATCTGTAAGAATGCTACAGGATATGTACAAGGCTAGTGTGACACCAGTCATTTCTGCATTGGTAGTGACGTGTGTTTAAGGTGTAGCTGGGAGTACAGCAGGGATCAGCTATGAACCCTTTTTTATTTGCAGTGGCAATGGACAGGTTGACAGACATGATCAGACATGATCAAACAGGAGTCCCCCTAGACTGTGCTGTTTGCAAATGACATTGTGGTCTGTTGTGAGAGTAGGGAACAAGTTGAGGAGACCCTGGAGAGGTGGAGATATGGTCTAGAGGGGAGGAATGATGGTCAACAGGACTTGAAGGTGTGGTCTAGAGGGGAGGAATGATGGTCAACTAAGATGGAATCTATGTGTGTGAATGCGAGGGAGGATGGAGGAATGGTGAGGATGCAGGAAGTACAGTTTGCTAAGGTGGGTAGGTGTAAATACTTGGCAACAGTTCAGAGTAATGGTGAGTGTGAAGGAGAGGTAAAGACGTGAGTACACGTGGGATGTGGGTGGTGGGAAGTGTGTCATGTGTGATTTGTGACAGACAAGTACCATTAAGAGTGATAGGGAAGGTCTACAAGAGGGTAGTGAAACCAGCTATGTTATATGGGTTGCAGACATTAGCATTAAAAAAGAGGCACAAGTCAGAGCTGGATGTAGCAGAGTTACTGATGGTATGATGTGCACTGGGTGTGGCCTAGCAGTGTCACAGTTGGCATTGTGCAACACACACTCCAGTAGTGGTCATATGTGAGCCATCCTTTCCTGGGATGACTCAGGCCCTTGAGCTGTCTTCTATGTCACTGCAGACAGACGCAGTGTTTATGGCCATAGGTTCTACTCAGCAATATATCAGTACAACATGTTTTGTTGAGACATAATATTGTTTGAACTTCCTATTTTCCATGTTTACTTGCCTCCTACTACATTCCATTACAGACTTAATTGTTTGACATAGCTGTGTTTATTTGTTTTCAGTTCAGCTGGTATACTCCATCAGTGTGTGTGTGTGTGTGTGTGTGTGTGTGTGTGTGTGTGTGTGTGTGTGTGTGTGTGTGTGTGTGTGTGTGTGTGTGTGTGTGTGTGTGTCTGAGACAGATGTAGAATATACATCTGTTTTGTATAGGCAGCATCTTGCCTTTAGTAGGTAATGCTCATGAGCAGCTGATGGCCTGTGCACCAATTGGAGTCCCCCACTTGATAATTGCATGAGGAACAGCTGTGGTATCATTCCCATACCCAATATCATGCAAATACATTCCTATAACTACTTCATGTGGGTGTTGCCCCTTTTCCTTGCCTGGGAGTACTTCATGGAGGAGTGTGTGACAAACAGCATCAAATAGTGCAGTTGGGAACACCTCTTATGACAAACTAGCCCAACAGACTGGGGGAGAATGTTCCAGACATCAAGACAGAATGTAAGTATTGCTGTTATACAGTAGAACTAATGCTAGTTTGACAGGGTTTGTGTGGATATGGCTGCTCTGCATGAATTCTTTAAGTCTGATAGTGTTATGTGGTTGACATAACGTTCAAATGGAGGGCTTTCTGCAGAAGGGCCCGAGTTTGGACTCTTATATTCAGTGTGTTACTCACACATGTTTTGGCCATGGAAATTCAGTAGCATACTCTGAGGATTTCTGTCAGTAAATGGCAACATCCATGTGTGTTTCTGACTTCATATCCCTCAGAACAGATATGTTACAATAACCCTGTTACACCAGCTACTTTCTCAGCTTATGACAGCAATGTCAGTAATGACCCAGTGTTTGGGACTCTTCCCCCAAATATGTCAGGCTTTGTCCAGATGTCATGCTCTAAGAGGTGTATAGGTGTACTATATCATTATATAGTGCCTTAATTCCAGATATCATCCCATTGATGTATCAGACTGCCAGACATGTTACATGTAGACAACCTTATATATGAGGACAAAGCCTGGACGTTCTGTGAGACTCTATACAGTTAAGAGGACTGTGTATTTCTGGCAAAGGACTGTGTATTTCTGGCAATTGTTGACAGACTGTCAGGATTGTCTAGCATTGTATTGTGAATGTGTTAGTTGTCCTGTGTAGGGGAGGGAGATGTAATTGTTAAGGTTTCATTTTCTATCTGACTTTGCATGCTGCTCCAGCTTCTGGTGTTCTATCAGCTGTATATGTTTGTAGGTGCAGACTGAGACATGTCCCATACCACAGTCATGTATCAGACTACACTGTGAATTGGGCGAGTATAAATAGGAGTAGTATGTGAGTGGCAGACATGTTGATGATTTTATTCACACAGTCCATATACTCTGTTGTTCCTGTGGCTTAGCAGTATGTCACTTTGAATGTAGTGAGATTGGTTTTGGGTATGCACTTTCAGGCTGGTGTCTATTGGCCAGTGCTGTTACATCCCTGTAGTGTCTGATATATTTGCAGTTACATGTGTATTCCCCCATAGCAAAATTGGGCTTGTGTTGTGTCAACCTGCATGTAGTTTCGACAATACTTGTTGACATGCCTACCAGCTGCGTGTAGTTTCCCTACTGTGATGTTATGTCCCAATATTTATCAGATGTACTGTTGCCTGGACCCATACGTATTGTGTATGTCTGACACATCCGTGGGATGATGTGAAGATGTATGTCAGTGAGTAGTGGGGAGTAATTTGGTTTCGGACTTGGCCTATTCCAGTCAATATATGGTACAACAGAAAGGAGGGTGTTACTGCATCAACTGTGTCACCTTCTCTACTCCAGTATTTGGGATATTTTCCCAGTTTCATGGCTTTACCGTCCCGCGGTCAGGCTTGTCCCAGATTTCTTGCACTAAGGGGTTCTGAGCACACCTCTCGACTGGCCTGATTGTTTCAGACTGTCCAGGATTATTGCTCATATGTATGTTCTGTTCCACAGAATCATTATTTTCATTTGTGTGGTAAATCACTGTGATGATGTGAGGATTTCTGTCTGTAAATAATGACATACATTTCAGTGTCAGAACCCACATCCTTCTGGAAATGTATGCTGACATGAACCCTGTTACTGTAGGAACATTATAAATTTATAACTGCAGTATGTACATTATGTTCCTGTTCTTGGACCATTGTCCCACCATTATGACAGCCTTCATCCAGGATTATTGCACTAAGAGTTGTAGAGGTATGGTGGTGAGTATGACTCCACTACATGTTATGGGCATATATATATGTTGGTATAGTGTTTTTATAGTTGGTGGCTTTGCAGTTGCCTGCCCCTAGTGTAAATTTGATCTGGGACCCTCCTCCCAGTCTAGTGTCATTACCTCATTCTACCCAGTACAGGGAGAACATTTGAGAAGGCCAATCAGTTTAGTTTCTGCTACTCCTTTCTCTCTTTCCACTAAAGAAAAAAAAAAACTTTTTCTAAGCTTGTTTCCTGCCTTTCTTGTGGGTAGTCTAGCCTGGATATAGATTTGCTGTGTCCAGGACTAATTGTAGGCTTATAGGCCCCCAAGCCTTTCTGTGTTGGAGGGAAGCCTTCTAGCTTAATTTTGTTTCTTAGAACTAGCCAGTTTTTTGTTTCAGCACTTGTTCAGAACTTATTGTAAGCACTAAATAAGCTACAAATTACTACAGCACTCAACTTTCCTCACTGTCTAGAGGAAAACAGTTTCTAGTACTTAACAAATAAGCACCTATCCAGGCATGTCTAAGGGTCAGCCCCTGGTGTTTTCTCCTGTCTACCTGATGAATCTGGGCATCTTGGGGCAATGCAGCAATTGCCTCATGTACACAGACAACCCTCTCCTCTTACCACCCAACACTACAACCTGTGAGAGATGCACTTATATAGCCAAACTGGAAGCAAAGCTTTCTTCACCCAAGACTGGACTAGACAGTCAAGAGGAGAAGGTAAACACTTGCACCACACCACACTCAGCACATAGTCCCTCAAAACCTACACCACCAAAACACACACATAGAAACACAAAACACACACCTACATTCATGGAGGCTCTCAGTAAAACTCTGCCCAAGCAACAGGGATCTCCAAAGCAAAAACACAAGCAACCACCACCCCCCAACACAACCCAAATGACACATAGCCCACAAACTCAGTGTGCCACTCAAACACAGCCCATAAGGCATAACAACGTACCCAACACTCTAGTCATAGGTAACTCTGTAGTCAGGCACACTGATGTTCCACTCACCAGGCTAAACAAGGAGAAAGTTACTGTCAGCTGCCTGTCGGGTGCCAGGATCCGCCACATAACGCATGCACTCAGGTCACTCCACAACAAGTACAAATATGACTCTGTCATTGTCCATGTTGGTGTGAATGACCTGAGATGTACCTCCTTGGACTACATGAAAAGGGACATGGAGGAGCTGTCCGATCTTGTAGCCCAGGCAGGTATGACCCTAGCCCTGAGTAGCATCCTGCCATCACCCAGAATGATACCACAGTACAAGGAAAAATGATTGACTTCAACAATTGGCTAAGCTTCTGGTGTCATTCTAAGGGGATCCAATATCTGTATGCCTGGGATGACATGATCGACAAGCCATGATGCTTTGCCAGAGATGGCCTGCACCTGTCGCCCCTGGGATTCCGGATACTGGCCAAGGCTCTAGCCACCCCTATAGTGCCTTTTTTAGGCAAGGTTCAAATGACAAATTCACCACCCTAACAGGTACAGGCAAGAAGAATCTGAGGGTATTGCTACTCAATGCTAGAAGTCTAAACCTCAAAATGCACTCTCTCAAGGCACTCCTTAAAATGGAGAACATCGACATCTGTGCAGTGACAGAGACCTGGTTCAAGGCTCCAGAGAGTACCCCTGCATTACCAGGCTGTAATTCATACCACACATTTTGGCCACCTAACCTGGACCGAAACACTAAAGGCAGAGGCGTGTCCATATTCATTAAGGATATCCACACCTCCAGGGTAGTTGCTCAGCATAATGCATCCGAGATTATCCAAGTGCAACTAACTCTGGGCAAGACCGCAATCCAAATTATAGCTTGCTACAGATCCCCCACCATGTCCCAGGATTCCCACTCCTCATTTCTTAATACACTGGAAAATATTAGGGTACAACCTAACACCCTAATAATGGGCAATTTCAACTACCCTACCATTAACTGGAAAAACTACTCATGTACCAACTCTTGTGCTCAACGTTTTCTGGAATTCATAAATTCCAATGCCATGGATCAACTTATCCACACCCCCACCAGGGGAAGCAATATCCTAGACCTGGTTATTACCAACATGGGCAACCGGTGCTCCACACCAGAGGTCAATTCCTCGTTGGTCAGATCCGACCATAAGCTAATCACCCTAGACATCCACATCCCTCCCCCACCCCCATTAGGGAAACCACAGTAAAATATTTCTCCAAAGCCAACTTCATGCTTCTTAAGACAGAAGTGGCAAACTTTACGACACCCATGCTGATGGACAATAAAGGTATGACTGCTGAATCTTAAACAAATGCACTTTATAAGCACTTACATGAGTGCATGGATCGTGCAATCCCTAACAGAACCAAGATGCTATCCTCCAAAAAAAGGAAGCCAATCTGGTGGTCCCCTGCCATAAACAAACTCTACAACAGAAGGAAGAAACTGTTGCAAAAAAGAGTAAAATCCCATGATTGGAGAAACTCCCTGGTCAGCTTCAGTAAGAAGCTGAGATCCCTCATAAAATCCTCCAAAGCTAGTTATGAAAACAAAATCACCACTGACTTTAAAGACAAGCACAGAGCATTCTATAGTTATGTCAAGAATCTCAATGGCAACACTCAGATCTGCTCTGAGTTACAGCACAATGACACTAAATATACAGAACCAATGGATATTGCCAACATCCTGGCAGATAGGTTCAGTGCTAACTTTACCCCTCTGTTATCCCCTAAAGGGCCCATCTCTATACCAGAAGAATGCAAAGCTCCTGTAATCACGGCTGCACAGGTAAAAAACACACTATCCAAAGCCAAGAACACAGCATCCATGGGACCTGACGACATCACAGGCTGTGTTCTACATGAACTACAGAACAAACTGGCACCCCACCTAAGTACCATGTTCAACCATAGCCTCACCTCAGGCTATGTGCCCACGGAATGGTGCACAGTGACAGTTATCTCACTCCACAAAGGGGGAGCCACCACAGACCCCGGAAACTACCGCCCCATTAGCCTAACGAGCCTGGTCTTCAAGGCTATGGAGCATATCATCATGGAACTTATAAACAATGACATTGGTAATCTCCAAACTCAGGACCCCACCCAGTTCGGGTTTGTAAAAGGCAGATTATGTCTCCTAAACCTGATAGACTTCTTTGAAGCAGTCACCAAAGCCGTAGATGAGGGTAAGGTGGTTCACACAGCCTATCTAGATCTCGCCAAGGCTTTTGACACCATCCCCCACTCTGGAATTATAGATAAACTCACTAAACTAGGTATAAATCCCTATGTCACAAGATGGGTTGCCAACTGGCTTACTGACAGAACCCACACTGTGAAAGTAGCAGACTCCAAATCCAGCTTCAGACCAGTGACAAGTGTAGTACCACAGGGTTCAGTCCTGGGTCCTCTCCTGTTTGCTATCTACTTCTCTGAAGTACAGGCCAACACAGAAGATCTTTGGCTAATGAAGTTTGCAGATGACTGCAAACTAGGAGCCATAATCAAAACTCCAAAAGATGTGGACATCCTACAAAAGGGCCTTGCTGAGACAGATGCCTGGTGTCAAAGCCATGGCCTCAAGCTCAATGCCAAAAAGTGCATTGGCATTCCTTTTGGTAAAAACTCAGTACCCATGAACTACCACATAGGTGGTAGTCTACTTAACACTGAAAGTGTGATAAGAGACCTTGGGACACAGGTGGACTGTAGTCTCTCCTTTGATAATCACATCACCACAGTAGTCAGGAAATACTTCTATGTTGCACACCTAATCACAAAAGGTTTCTCATCCAGGAAAAAAGAGGTCATTGTTCCCCTCTATTCATCACTCATTAGACCCATTATAGAGTACAATGCCCCTTTTGATATGTACCTCACAAGACATCTACAACAACTGGAAAGGCCACAGAAATACCTCACAAAGAGGATTACCGGCCTCAAAGAGATGCCCTATGCAGACCGTCTCAAAAAACTGCAGCTTTACTCTGTTGCATATCACCTACTCAGAGGCGATCTCTGCCTAACACACAAAGCTATGTCAAACCCAGAGCTTTTAGACATGCTCCACTTAAAGAAATCCCAATCCCTATGAGCTACATGCTCTAGGGACCTAAACCTCGTCACCACAATAAACAGAACATGCTGGAGGGATAGAGTCCTGTCCCAGAGTCTTCCCATACTCTGGAACAAACTACCTATCTATATCAAACAAAGCTCCTCATTAGCACTCTTCAAGAAAAATCTTGATGATTGGATGGGATATAGCAAATTCACCGTGGGGATCACTTCTGTGACTCTGCTCAACAGTGGCACAGGAAAATAATTTTCTTGGGTGACGAAAGCCAGGGTACCTTTGGCTAGGCTTATATAGGCCCTAGGGCCAATAGCCTAGTACCTACCTATGAACCTATGAACCTATATATATATATATATATACATAAAATAAAACATCCAAAACCCATAACATCTAAATTCGTAACATCGAGAACAGAACATCTAAAACCCATAACATCAAATTTTAAAACATCTAAAATGTATATGTAATAGTGTATCATTAAACATGTAAATGTTATAGTCTAATCTGTTAATCTTGTGGTATCACTATGAGATGTTGTAGTTTTTATTTGTACAGTTATTATTTATATAGTGTAGGAATTCATACTCTTTTTATAGTGTTTATTCTGTATGTGTTTTTAGGTCATACAGGTAAGTGATATAGACATTATGTGTACATTCTTTATGGTTGTCGTGATACAGTAGGGTTAGGAAATTAACTTTTTCCCACTGTAGTGCAATCTCTGAGTTGGTATGTTTAATTTACAGGGATGTGGGGGGTGCAAGGGGGATTTCCCCCCTGCAGAAACATAGTAAAAAGTGTGTTTGGTAGTTTGGTGTCGCTATATGTGGAGAGGATGTTATTTTTATGTGATTTGTAGTGTTCAATGTTGTGATGCACATTTTAGATGTTATGAAATTCGATGTTATGGGTTTTAGATTTTTTTTAGATATATCTATACTGATATATATATTCCTTTTTTGATATTTATACATATGTTTATATAACAATATATATGTATATATTCTATACATATTTGTTTTATATGTATAGCTCCATATATCTGATATATATATACTTTTTAATATTTATCTATCACCATACACATCTATATGTGTATATTTATATATACCACAGTGTTTGTCCCTACTATTCTAAACCTGTACTGAATGATATATTTGAAAAAACAGCATTCATTATTACATCTCAGATGGTGTAGTGGTAAATTGCTCTGAGTATGGTGAACAGGGTCCTGATTTCAAGCCTTTGCAAGGCTGATTATTTTGTTGCTGGGCAAAACAGTGTCTGATAGAGACAGGGTGATTAAGGCAGTTTTAAGCAGTTGTAAGCAGGTTTGCACAATGGTAAGCGATGCCAACACACAGTTAAACATGAAACTGCTTAATCTGTGTAGGCATCACTTAGTATCACGCAGACCCGCTTACTGCAGCTTACTACCACTTACCCCCATGCTAATTTCTTTAAAAGAAAAGAAAAAAGCAGTGATAAGAAAGTGGTGAAAAAGGGGGCATGCAGAGGGAAAATAATGTGACAGATAGCTAGGGATGTGCAGGACAGGTCTAGGGATGGTCCATAGCTGTCCATTTCTGATACAGCAACAGCTGTGCATTTGTACAAAATTTGGAGGTGAATTTGGAAACTCAAATCCCTGAGAGAGGGGTGAGGACAACAGTAATGTGTTGTTAAGCCAATTAGACCTGATTACCTGTGTCCACTGGATACATGTGCGAAATGGACAGCTATGTATGGGGCAACATTTTTTTTGTGGGAACAGATTGCCTTTTTTGTTTTTATAAGGTGATAGTTGGATGTTGGGGAAGGATAGTAGGTATATTTGGGGAGGTAGGTTGGGTAGAAAGAGAGACATGACAGACAAAACAGCAGACGGGGCAGTATATGACACATGTGGGGGTAAATACCTCTCATGGGGAGGGTGGTTGGGAATCGGATGCCCATAATCCCCCAAATGGATACAGTTGGACTGAGGTCCCCACCCACGGGCATTCACCACTGCACCTTCATGGCCCCAAAGGTGGCTGTGCTGGGGGCTGAGCACGAGGGGCAGGCTGACCATCAAGATCTGCCATGTGACCCCCAAGTTGGCAAAGCAGATCTCCAAACTATTTTTGAAGATTGCTATGTACCAATCCCCAAACCTGGTGACAGGGCCAGTGTCCTGTCTGCACCCGCTCCCAGGGGGGATGGGCCCCATCCCCTGAGGTGGTCCCACCCAAAGGTGTTGCAGGACCAGTGCACGAGGAGGTCCCGGGTTGGGTCCCAGACATGCTGAGGCCCCATGCCATGGCCAATTGAGGTGGGACAGGTGGATCCACTGGGATCTGCCTTCCCAGATATGCTATGGTGTTACAGTTTTATAACATATTTGGTTAGTCATGAAAACACATTCCAGGATTAATTATAACAGCATGGATAGGTATTCCCATTAACTCAAAACAACAGATTTGGAACAGTTGCATAGCATACAGAAGACATGCATATATGAAACCACAGTGGGCATTATAACGGCATGCAGGTTACATTAATAGCAACAGGCCACCAAGGATAGTATTTGAACAGAGAACATTAATAGTTAAACATTTAAATATTTGTAGAACAATAGGACATATGTCCCAACAGTAGGTTTGGTGAAAAGCATACCCATTAATTTATGTGTTTAGATTATTGGTGCAGATAGGGTAGGGAAGAGAGAGAGAGAGAGAGAGAGAGAGAGATGCCAATTAACAATTGTTTAGGCTTCAATTGTTCACAGCTTTAATGATCATTAATCTAATAGAGAGATGTCAATTAAATAAGCACAAGCTAGTTACCATCTAAAGGATTCCAGCAGAGTAGGCATGAAAGATTCTGAATAAAAACCACGGAATCCACCACGAAGTAAAACAGCTCTTTTATTCACCACAAAGTAAAACGAACAAGCGCTTTCACATACACCGAGTATGCTTCATCAGGTTACATTATTCAAGTGAAAACCTTCAGCTTAAGCAGTAAGTTAACTGAACTTTTAGTAGATCTACGCATGTTCACGCGAACTTTGTCATTGAAACTACTATTTAAAGATGAGACAATAGACAAAGATTTAGATACCGAAATGCACATTAAGAAAAAGAGCGCATTCATACCTGAAGTGCTCCCCAGTGTACAATGCTTTATAAAGAAATGTGAAAATGATTTTTATAAATACATTTCAGATATGAGTAAGGGGAAAAGACATGAAAAAGTATTTTATAATTTAAATTCTGAAGAATTTCAAGCCTTACAGAACTTGTCCAGGAATGAATTATTAACTATAAGACCAGCTGATAAAGGCGGAGGCATTGTGGTTCTGGACACTTTATTTTATGATGAATTGATGCTTAGTATGCTAAGTGACACTGATAAATATTGTAAGATTGATATTAATGGATTATCAAAGACCATCAATACTGTACATGATATGCTATATGACTTACTCATGTGTAGATTGATTTCTAAACAACTGTATGACTATTTTTTAATTGAAGCACCCAATGTTCCTAACATAAAAGGTCTTCCAAAAATACACAGAATGGAATTCCCCCCACCTATGCGACCTATTGTAGCGGGGGAGAAATGGTTGACTGAATACATATCGAAATTTGTTGAATGTAAATTAGGTCCTGTTGTTAGGAGAATACCCACTATCTTAAATAATACCTACTCATTATTAGATGATATACAACGAGTAGCGACTCAGCTAGATGATAGCTCGAATTTAATCTTGGTATCCTTAGATGTTAAAAACTTGTTCACAGTGATACCTAATGACTATGGAGTTGAGGCAGTGAGAGATGTTTTATTAGAGGAGAAATCATTAAACAGTGACATGCAATATTTGACATGTACATTACTGACTCTAGTTTTAGAGAATAATGTATTTATGTTTAAAGATAAAGACAATTTATATATGCAGACATGGGGTGTTGCAATGGGCACCCCATGCGCAAACTCTTATGCCAATATTGTCATGCACTATTGGGAATCTAAGCACCTATTTAACAGTCACTATATGGAGAATATAATTTTATACAGACGTTTTGTAGATGATATTTTAATATTTTGGAAGGGTGAACGGTCAATATTAAATGAACTGGTGGAATATTTAGAATCAACGACAGACTTTCTGAGATTCACCATAGAATTCTCCAATGAGAAGATTGATTTTCTTGATATAACTATACTGAAAGATGTCAATAACAAACTCAATACGCAATTATATAGGAAACCCTGTTGGAAGAATGCAATTCTGAATCACAGTAGTATGCACCCTCGATTTATATTTCCCAATATAGTACAGAATCAGAGAGCTAGAATCACTAGGTTATGCACTGATGAACATGAGAGAAATAAACAATTCGCATTATTGGATAAGTTATTAATAGATAGGGGATATCCCCACAGCCTCTTAAATAGATCTAATAATGAAAACAATGGTAAAGTAAGAAATAAACAGCAATATCATAAAGGTACACAGCATATTCTTGAACAACATCTTAATGAAGCTACGTTAGCATTTACATTGAGTTATTCGAACGATATACACAGCATCACTAAAATCATAAAAGAGAATTGGGATATCCTCTTAATGGAAAATAGTGTTAAAGATTTAGTAGGACTTATCCCTCACTTCAGATATAAGAACAAGAAGAATCTGAAGAGATGGCTGTGTAAAGATAGAATGATCAAGAATCTTAATGTAACTAGAAAAATTGGGAATGTTGACTGTAAGAAGGGCACTTGGCCATGTGGGAGGTGCAATATGTGTAAATATATTAATACAGGGAATGAGTTTACATCACCATTTTTGAAATATACACACAGGTTTCTGATAAGTGCTACGTGCAATACCACCAATTTAATATATCTAGCCAAGTGTGAGAAATGCCAAGCATTTTATGTGGGTCTCACTTCTAGAAGACTCAGAGACCGCATCTACAACCATATATATGACATCAGGAAGATGAATTCTACAAATGCTTTAGCAAAACACATTAGCACCAATCAAGGTCATCATTTTAAGTTTAGAGTGCTACAAATAGTTGAACCTCTAGCCAAGGGGGGAGATAAAATGAATATACTAGCTAAAATAGAGCTAGACTGGATATTTAAATTACGAGCACATATAGAACCTGGACTAAATATTAACACCAGTATAAAACCGATATTGGAGGCATGGAGATAATTAAGAAGAAAATACAAATAATAAGATTATTTATTTATTTATTTATTTATTTATTTATTTATATATTTAATTATTGAATGCTATATAGTTTTATAATTTATATGTTAATAATACCTTATATTTATTCTGCTGAAATAGTCATATCATGTTTGATGTTGAATATATATTGCTATTTTTATACTCTTTCATTGTTGAACACATATGTATAGATAGAGGGTGTTGCAGCAACATTAAGATAATTATTGGATAAATACTTTTCTGAGAATATATGTAGTTTATTTATATATATATTGCACCAGCTCCACATGTGAAAATGAAATAAAATAGGACCCTTGCTCATCAACAAATATATTAAATATGTCATTTACTACACTTTATAGTACACTTTATAGTATATTTTGTAGTATATTTTTATACAGTATAATATTTATATGGTCATATATTAGCCTTTACAATCTTACATTTATATTTTTATTCCATGTTGTTTTAGCAGAACAGTTTTTATCTATGTCACAGTTTGTTATATACAGCATTAGTAATCTAACAAGGAATACAAATAGATATTGAAGACAATAAGATAAAATTAGCTGTGATTGTCTATATTAATTGTATCTATTTTACTTTATTTATACCATAGTATCATATAATTTATGAGGTTTTAGAACATGAAATTCATTGACATTCATATATATGGATTTTTATAGCAACAATGTCTTGTATGTAATGTCGTAGTATATTACTATAGCAGCGCTATTCCATATTCATAGGCTAAATAAAGACAATTTTTATAGCTGTCGCTTTAAATGAGGAAATCAATGCTTAATTATTTAATCACCTAATTATTAGCAGACAAGAATATTGTTTAATTGATTAATGAAATGATTGAATAGAGTATATAAGCTGAAGGTTTTCACTTGAATAATGTAACCTGATGAAGCATACTCGGTGTATGTGAAAGCGCTTGTTCGTTTTACTTTGTGGTGAATAAAAGAGCTGTTTTACTTCGTGGTGGATTCCGTGGTTTTTATTCAGAGATGTCAATTAACAATTGTTTAGGCTTCAATTGCTCACAACTTTAATGATCATTGCTCTAATCATTACTCTCCAGGTATTCCCTCACTTTACATTGACCTGTAGCCTTGGGTTGGGCAGTGGTATGTTTGTACACAATGTATAATTACAGCCTTCTTACAGCTAATTTCTACCTTTTCATACTTGGCAGATGTGTGGAGAAAGTTTCTGTTAACACTACCTGACTGTTTCTATCCATATTCCCATAGTCAGGATTACATATGTGCACTCATAGTGTGTGTGTGTGTGTGTGTGTGTGTGTGTGTGTGTGTGTGTGTGTGTGTGTGTGTGTGTGTGTGTGTGTGTGTGTGTGTGCTACTGCCATAATCTGCCTTGATTTCTATCAGTCACCCTGGTGTGGGTGGCAGTGACCACTAGCTGTGACAGCGTGACACTTGACAAACATTTCTTGGAGGAGATTACTTGGTGTATGTACTTATCTTGCTGTCATTTGCAGCCTTCTGGTTGGACAGTGGGTGTTGTACACAGTGTATAATTGCAGCCTTTTTATAGCAAATTTATACCTTTTCTTACCTGGCAGACGTGTGGATGAAATATCTGTTAACACTACCTGACTGTTTCTACCCACATTCACATAGTCAGGGTTTCATATGTGCACTCATAGTGTGTGTGTGTGTGTGTGTGTGTGTGTGTGTGTGTGTGTGTGTGTGTGTGTGTGTGTGTGTGTGTGTGCTACTGCAATACTCTGCCTTGATTTCTGTTACCCTGGGTGTGGGCGGCAGTGATCACTAGCTGTGATAGCGTGACACTTGTAGGACATTTCTTGGAGGAGACTACTCGGTGTATGTACTTATCTTGCTGTCAGTTGCAGCTTTGGGGTTGGTCAGTGGGTGTTGTACACAGTGTATAAGTACAGCCTTCTTACAGCTAAGATATATCTTTTCTTACATGGCAGACCTGTGGCAGAAATTTCTGTTAACACTACCTGACTGTTTCTACACATATTCCTGGGTGTAATTATGCATACAGCTTACTACCACTCCTGGGATTCGAACCGTGCCTGTTTGTGCAAAAAAATAGAACAAAGTTTATGTTTCATCAGAGTAAGCTATTGAAAAACTGCTGACTCTTGTTTTCTCCTAATACTCTCTTGGTTGTATAATCTGACCTTGTAATTCTGATATTCATGCATGGCAGATAGTTCTTATATTGGGTATTCATACTTTGACATAACACAGTCTGGAAAACTCTGGTTAACACAACATTCCTATTCAGGTATCAGATCTTGGTGCATGGAACATTTCATATAGTTTATCTGCTGTTTTACAGCTCCACAATCTTTGTCAGATGGGCCTTGATTATTTAACGCTTTCAGAGCTATACTTGCTGTGCCGAAACTGTGCACATTTCGATTCATACCACCACATACCAAAGTAAACAGAATCAGCCCGGGGTTTTGACTTTTATTGACAGGTACTGAAACTTTTATTGATATATAACCAAACAAAACCAGACTTAGCAGAACTGAAGGACCAAATTGGTAAACAACAAATACAGCAGCAAGAAAACCCAAAGGATCCATCACGGCAGAGTATGAATAAAATCTTTAATAACCAGGATAAGCACTTTCGAGTAATCCAACTTTTTAAAATCCAAGTACAAAACATAATAAAGAACAAACCTATTTAAAAACCAAATTCAATCAATAAAAATGCAATACAGTGCACACCCTCTAGAGGGACCAATCAATTTGATTTCCAGTGTCTGTGGCCTCTAAGAACAGACTTTAGTGGTAAAACACTATTAAGCCTGGCAGTCGATCCACCTGCAGATCTGCAATCCAGTTTCCTTCAGCCTGTTTTGTTTTGAGGGAAGTACCACCCCCTCTTCTGGTTAGAGCAAATAACTGAAGGACCATAAATTTAAAAGTGTCTCAAATTTTTCTTAACATGCTGTGCCAGTGCATTATGCTCACCACCAGTCCTTATATCTCTGCAATGTTGTAGGACCTTCTCCTTCAACATTGTGTTGGTTTTGCCAAAACAAAATGAGTCACAATCCCGGCACTTCACTAAATAGACCAGGTTCCTGGTAGTACAGTTAGTAAAACCTTTCAAACAATACACATGTCCAGTGACAGAATGTTGAAATTTATTAGACTTGTCTATAAAGACACAGCCTTTACAATGTCCACACGGAAATGTTCCTATCTGTTGCATTCCCAAACCATACTGCCCAGAAGTATATCCCATAGAGTCTTTACAGAGAAGTCTCTTTAGATTAAGTGCATTTCTGAACCCAAAGACAGGAGCCAAACCTACAACTGCCTTAATACCAACATCCGACTTTAGAATCTTCCAATTCTCATGTATTATCCTCTTAATTTTGTTCACATCACTATTGTAACCAATAGAAGGTGCATACAAATAGAATGAATCCACCATTGAGGCCGATAGTCTCTAGCAGGGGCTGGGTGACTGAGTGTATGTCAGTATGGAATGAGAGGCATCGGAAATCTGGATTGGGGCTTGCACCAGCGGTATTAAAGGACACCCCCCATTTTCTGACTTCTTCATACTCACAAATGTCTGATCAGCAGCTGCTTGGGATGTTGATCTTGGTTATGCTTGATGTTAATAGTTTATTTATTGTTATACCCAAAATGTGGGAATTAAAACAGTAAGTGACTTTTTGACCTTGAAGAATGAATGTGGTCCAGAAGAGACTGCACAGATATGCAGTTTTCTTAGGCTTATTCTGCATAACAGTGTGTTTATGTTTGGTATAAAGTATTATTTGCAGAAATGGGGTGCAACCATGGGGATGGCATGCACCAATACTTATGCCAACTTGGTGTTGGTGCAGTGGGATGAGTGCTGTGTCCTTGGTCCCCACAATACCTGGAGGAACTTCATCTATTTTTACAAAAGGTTTGTTGATGACCTCTTTATTGTTTGGAAGGGGTCAGAAGAACAGTTGGCAGATTTTGTGGTTTATTTACATCAGAGCACTAGTTATTTGAACTTTTCTGTTAACTACTCCACCACCTCAATAGCCTTCCTTGATGTGGAATTATTTATGAATGCACGAGGGTTTCTGCAGACCAGAACTTGCAGAAAGGATTTCTGGAAGAACACCTATTTGGAGAGGGGGAGTATGCACCCCCAACACATCTTTAACAATGTTATGAAAGGGCAAATTATGCGTGCTTCCAGACTGTGTACCCAAGATGATGTGTATGATAGAGAGACTAAATTTCTACTGTCATGCTTTGAGGAGAGAGGTTACTCACAGGGAGCTATAAGAATGGCAAACAGGGAACATCATGTGTGGAGGCAGACGTCTGCAAGACCTTGATTTGGTGGTGGTGGAGCTGGAAGTCCTACTTCTGAATTAGCTTCTCAGACTAGAGGGCGTGTGGACTTTGTGAACAATAGAGGGCGCCCGAGGTTAACTATTGGTTACAATAGTGATGTGAACAAAATTAAGAGGATTATGCATGAGAATTGGAAGATTCTACAGTCGGATGATGGTATTAAGGAGGTTGTAGGTTAGGCTCCTGTCTTTGGGTTCAGAAATGCACCTAATCTAAATAGACTGCTCTGCAAAGACTCTATCAGATATACTTCTGAGCAGTATGGTTTGGGAATGCAATGGATAGGAACATTTCCATGTGAACATTGTAAAGGCTGCATCTTTATAGACAAGTCTAATACATTTCAGCATCCTGTCACTGGACATGTGTATTGTTTGAAAAGTTTTGCTAACTGTACTACCACCAACCTGGTTAATTTAGCAAAGTGCCAGGATTGTGACTCATTTTATGTTGGCAAAACCAACAGAATGTTGAAGGAGAGGGTTAAACAACATGGCACAGTACACACACCCCCTGCGCTTGTACACGGTTCATGTCCATGTGGAGAATACAGCAGTGCATCTTCATTAATATGCAAGGCACACTGCTGTTCTACTCAGGCACAGTCTGCTCCATGCAGGAATAGCACTATTCCTGCATGGAGCATACTGAATCCCAGGACTTTTTTAAAAGGATACATTCTATTAAGAAACAAAGTCCAAAGATCAATCTCCCTATATTATTAAAATGTAATACTGCAATGCAGTCCTAAAAGATATACGCCTTCACAAAACGAAGGCATACAGTACCATCCATTAATAATTATGCACAGTGCCTACATATTAGACATGGCGGAATCATAAACTGTAATAACAAGACTATTCAAACAATGCATAATATATGATAGGAGGAAATATTCAAACAGCGCATAGCGGGATAATTTACATATGAGGCATTTTCAAAAACACTAGAAATCAATCAATCATTATCAGCTCAAGTGGGAATATAAACCAGTAAGCATTGTGTACTTACTTCCAGTCACACTGTAACTGTGTAAATGCAATCTTACCAATGGGAGAAATATTAGGACATCCTAAACTATTGGCATATCTCTATGCACCAAAAACCTGCATACATATAAAAATAATGATAAAACATCCATGGTTAATAAAACCAAATGTGTTAATTCCATTATATCAACTCACCATAAATTATTAATACCAGCAAATGCACTATCAAACATTCAGGACCAAAACATCATAGGTACTCTGCCTACCATACCTATCAACTCCTTAACTAAGCCAAACGTCATATAGATCTAAAATAAAACACTAGGGAAGTAACTGCAGCCAGCCAAGATCAAACAGGGATGTCATATCCACAAAAATACCTATTCAGGAGTTTAACGTTATCTCCCTGAATACATATATGTGCGTGTGTGTGTGTGTGTTTGTGTATGTATATATGTATATATATATATATATATATATATATATATATATATATATATCTATATATATATATATATATACACATATATATATATATATATATAGGTCTCCTTCTGATGGTCAAACTTTTAAAAGCACGACTTTCATATGGCCGAGACCATATGATCGGACTATTAAAAGTTTGAACGGTCTGAATGGGGATCTTTATAGAGCACAGAACGGGATGGTTTCCCTTTACTGCAATGTAGTGCGATCTCGGAGTTGGTATATTTAAATAGCAGGGGGTGTGGGGGTGCAGGGTGGCTTGCCACCCTGCTAGCACTGTTTATTTATACTTTTATTTATTTTATTTTCACATTTGTGAACATTCAAATGTTCGATCATATGGTGTCTTGGCCATATGAAAGTCGAACATTTGGATGTTTGATTATGTGACGTAGACCTATACATATATATATATATATATATATATATATATATATATATATATATATATATATATTGCTTGTCAGCGTATGGATCAAATCAGGCTCTACATAGCCTTTGAGCTTTCAAAATGTGTGTCTGGGCGTGTATTTGTGTTTGTATACAAGAATGTGTGTGTGTGTGTGTGTGTGTGTGTGTGTGTGTGAGTGAATGGGGAGGGGTGTACCTGTGCTAACATGATGCACTGGCCCTCATGAAGTACTGATCTACACTCTCTGTTGTTAATAGTGATTCAGAAATATGCAAATTAGCCAATGATGACGTCTTTCCCCATTCTGGGTAATAAAACTCTGAATCACAAAATAATGCATTGTGGAAACAGACTTTTTACAGCAGCCTTTAAGACAAGTGCTGGAATTCTTTTTGAATACTAAGTTATGCACGTTCATAAGAACATTAAAGTTTCCCATAGCTGCTTCATGAGTAAAGCTGGAAGTCCATACAAGAACACCATGGCCAATAATTTGTGGAAGAAAATGAAGCTATAGGAAAATAGAAATGTGGAGGAGCAAGAAGAAAGACATGCAGAAGGACACAGAGAAGGGAGGAGAGGTGCATGGGAGAAGAATGGTACAATGGTACACTTTTTGTGATAGGTCCCCATTTTCCTTTTTCTTGGTGAAAGATAAAAGGGTAATGTAGCATGGAGAAGACATGTTAGGAAGAAGAAGAGTAAAGGGAAGTAAGTAGGGACAGACGAAGGAACATATAACTCAAACAAACATTGGCAAGATAGGTAAGGACACATAATGGCTCAAAAATAGAGATGCAGACTGACAGGCTGGTGACAGCAGGTGGACAACTGGTGATGAAAAGGACAGGATTACAAACATGAAGGGCCATGAAGTGAAAGCCTGAGGAACACAAAGAAGAGGAGCAGGGCTGGATGAAGAATGTCTTCCCAACAAGTTGATTGTATCCCACCCAGAAGTCAGTTACTTCAGTTGTGACTTATCATGGGTCATGGGTAGGCTGTGCCTGTGGTGGCCCAATGGAAGAGTCAATCTAGTTACACGACTTTACAAGCCGAATAAGAAAGAGTTCCAAGGTACCTGTTTAGGAATTGTTCTACCAGTCACTCACTAACCACTACAACATTAGCTAGTTTACCCTGAAGGAGCTCTAGAGGCCATTCTGATGACCTGCTTCTGTCGCCCATCTGGGAAGTAGCACCAGAGGCCACCAGTGATTCCTGCACAGAGTATTCTTCATCATACTGCAGAGGCATATTTCGAAGGGTGATGGTGACCTAGTGGTCTGTGTGCAGGCCAGTGGAAGAGATCGATGGTTGCCACTTCACTTCTGCTGCACCATGGTTCATCCTGCAGCAACATATGGAGAAAAACAAAACAGCATAGCAAAGGCAATGGAAAATGAAAATAAAATTACACAACTACAACTGGTTAGGTACTTATTGTACAGTGTATTCAATTTTTGCACTCACTTGAGGAAAACAAATCATAAAAATCAATAAAGCAACATGAAAAGCAATGAAAACTGACAAAATGGTAGAAATACAGCAGTTTAATTATATGTCACACAGTTAACTATATTAAATGTAGAAATGCAAGTAATAAATAAGATATTAAAGAAAACCCACAAATAGCACTGCTCAATAATATGTTTTTCTTTTTATTGGAATATTACATCAATGCCAGCAGTGCACTACACTTATCTCATCATTTGGAGAGCCTGGCTTGCCTACTCTGGCAGACATACCTGTTATCCTCAGTCTCCTGTGATGCTGTAAACCATAAAATAAGCAGAAATTATAACAGCAGAAGTCAATTACAGATACAGGACTGCTTACAATAAAAGGTTGCTATCCCTCTGTAACACCCACTGATTGAAAAGGAGGTCTGGGTGGCATATTTCAGGTCACTTTACCTTTGCTGGTACTGCTCACCAGAGTGGGAGATGATAGTGGCATCACTCACTGCCCTGGAAAGCTCATGTGAGGCATCAACTTTACAAAAGGACACTTAGTAGCTTCTAAAAGTTAGTCCTTATGATTCCTGTGCACCAGTTGTAAAAATATTTCATATTCCCTGCTGCACAGTTAGGAGCCTTGCTGGACATTGAGCTTGCTGTGGATGTGTCCACCTACTGTATCAACTCTAAAGGAAGAAGTGGAAGCAGAGATGTAGGACCACACATCATGAGCACCACATTATGTACATCAGTGGGCACCAGGATAGCGTGATGCCTAACAACAGTTACATGAGACATATTAATTATAATGCAAATAAAATTACATTTGTGTGACCAGGCTCTACAGGTGTACGCATCATATGCTATGTCAAATCCCTTAAATAAGCAGCAGAGTAGCATGATGCCCATGGTCATAAGTATGAGCATGTCCATGGTCAGTAGCTTGACATAAAATGACAGTAATATTCGACACCACAAGTATATACACCCTGCATGACCTCTCAGCTTATGAACATGCAGGAATGGGCCCCATTGCATTGAGTAAGCTAATAGTATATTTTTTTATTGGCAAAGCTTATACATGACCACTGTGAATCACATCATAATATAGACATAGTTACCATGTTATGGTGTCTCTTTTTGCAGAAGACCACATTATAGTGAGCAATGGAAAGAATGTGAATAAAGTGGATTTCAGAGTGTACTGCCACATGGAGAAAGTGAGATCAGGCAGATAAATTGGTAATACACTTCAGGATTAGAAAGCAACCGCAACAGACCCTATCACACAGCAATGTATTGTGTAGCATAACAAAGCACAGGGCACATGATAAGAAACTGATAGGCTGGGAGGGCTCAACCTCACAAGGCTATGGGGACAGGCGGGAGCAGGTACAGTCCTGTTGTGGGCCTTCACTCTACAGGGCATAAGAGAAAGGCAGGAGAGATTATAGTCTTGTTAAGGGGATGGACATAAACTGACTGGATATAGGGAAATGGCAGGGCAGGTTGAGTCCTTTTGGAGAAGCAAAACGCGACAGGGCACAAGTTATGGTCAAGAAAGGTTGCAGTCTATTCAGATGGGGTTCAAGGTAACATAACACAGGGAATTGGCAGGAAAGGTTGCAATCCTGCTTGGGAGGTCTGAGTCTGACAGCCACGGTCAGGCTCATTCACTGTCATGCTGCATAGATTATGCCAAACTGTGCCATATACGTACAGACAGCATGACTTGGTACAGGGCTTGGTGGGCCTCCTGTACACCAGGCGCAGATTGCCTTAACATGTCCATAGCTGCTACACTTTAGAGCAGTGTCACAACAGTTACAGTATGGAAGCTCACAAGTCTGTGGTCACTCCCTTTTTAATTTCTCCAAATCTTTTGGGTTTCGAATACCATGATGTGAATGGACTCCATTCCTAATTCAAAGTATGATTAAAGTTCATGAAATTAGTATTATTTCAATCTTTGATGTCAGCCAGAAGTACTCTTTGTAGCACCTGCAATGTGCCCAGTAATGACTCCTACTGCAATCCATATGGAGTTACATGTATTGGTAACATATCTAAATATGATTGTAGATACTTTTTTATAAGATTGGTTGCTCCTACTACTATTGGAAATGTCTGGGTGTCTTTTTTCCGCATTGCTGTCGTTTTTGCCTGCAAATTCAGTGGTCATTATAAGGGTGTTCTGAAGAGTATACAAATAATTGTTGTTTGGCATGGGCTGTCATACATGCAAACCTTTCTTCACATGTGCTACACATACAGGCATACATTCCCTATGATGGAAGTGAAAGAATGGCAATGGGTGGAGACGTTTAACACAGAGGAGATGGAGGTGCTACTTTAGGCCATATGCACACATGGCATGCATAGTCATGACAGGCGTAAAGTAGACAGGGCCTTCTTTGGCCAGGTTTGGGAGGGATTGATGCTGGATATCAATGCAGAGTACATCAGAAATAGGGCAATATGATAAATAAGTCACAGGATCATCTGTATGTTACTGCATGCCAAGATCATCATCATCATCATTATCATCATCATCATCAGTCCCCTTTTTCCATGATTTCTATATGGGGTCAGGATGTCATGTCAACTATCTCTATCACAATTTAATGTCACTCTCCTATCTTCTTTGACAGTCTTTTCTGAGTGTTGCAGGTCTTCTTTTACCCAGCAAACTCATTTCTTGGACACCCTCCATCTCTCTTGCTTTCTTCCTGCCTATCCCAAATCTTCATCACCAGATTTTATTCTACTCTTCTGTATGTGCCCAAACCACCATAATCTGTTCTCTTTGACCTTCTCTTCAGTTGGAGCTACTTTGACTTTTGCTCTAATGTCCTCATTTCTTCTACTGTCTGACAGTGTGATACTACCACCCATCTCTGGCACGTCATCTCCTTCACCACTAGCTTCTTCATCTACTGTGCTTTTACAGCCCATGTTTCTGTACCATACAGCAGTACTGGTCACACCACTGTTTTGCTCGCCTTCCTTTTCAGCTTCTGTGACATTCTTCTGTCATGTGCTAACCCTGTCACTCTTTGTCATTTGACTGCAACCCCTCTGATTCTAGCTTTGACTTCCTCAATCAGAATATCCTTCTCCTCCACCAGCCCTCTCAGATGCTTGAACCTGTTAACCTGATCCATTATATTTTATTCTGTTTCAATTTTTAGCTTCCTCTTATTTCCCCATTTGATGCCATTACAGCTGCCTTCTCTGTACTCAGTTTCATTCCATGTGCCTTCAGTTTTGCATTTGTTTTTCCTAATCTCTGCTTAAATTCTTGCTTAGAGTCTGCCTGTAATGCCACATCATAATCAGCATGCAACACCTTTGTTGATGTGTCCCCTCCAACCTGCTCGCTGATGTAGTGCCATCACCAACACAAACAGCAGTGATTGTAGAGCTAAACCCAGATGTACCCCTACCCCCTATGGGAACACCTCTTTGAGACTGAACATTTTTGTACTTGAGTTATTGGGTCGTTGCACATAGTCTGCACAAATTCTACCAATGTTTCTGGGACTTCAAAATACCACAAGACTACCCAAATCAGCTTTCTTGAGACCTTGTTATATGCTTTCTTCAAGTCTAGGAATGCTCAGTTGGAATTGTTCCTCTTCTCTAGCTGCTTCTGAACTCTCTGACTCACTGCAAACAACAGGTAAGTTGTGCTGCATCCTGATCTGAATCCAAACTGCCCATCTCCCATCTTACTTTCTATTACACTGCATATTCATTTATCAGTCATCCTCTCCAGAACATTCATGCAGTGTGACAGGAGCTTTGATACCTTTGTACTGCCCACAGTTGCAGATGTCCCTTTTGTCCTTGTACAGCGGTACTAATATGCATATCCTCCAGTCATCCGGGATATGCCTTTTTCTTCATACTGCTATGATATGAGTACCCTCAGGAACTGTTTTTTTCCCTATATCACCCAACATCTTGATTGTATCTGCTGTGAACTCATCTAAGCCTTCTGGTTTAACTGGCTTCATTTCCTTAAAGCTGTTCCTACTTCTTCTAGGGTGGGCTCCTCCTTTTCTTTCAATGTAGGCTGGGTCTGGGGCACTACTACTTTTCTTCATTCAGAAGATGCTAAAAATGCTCCTACCATCTGTCTTTGATTTCATGTGGGCTAGTGAGCAGGTTGTTACTGGCATCCATTATGAAGGGTGTCTGACTGTCTTCTTTTATCTATATTTGCTTTACAAGCTGATAGAGTTTCTTTGTGCCTTCTTCTAAGTCACTTTCCAGAAGTTGGTAGAGTGCCTCTGATGCCTTTTTCTTTGCTATTGCAGCTCCCCTCTTAGCCTCTTTGTTACTTTGTCAGCCAGCCAGTATTGCTTCTTAGCCTGCTCCGTATTTTCTATCTCCCAGTTTTTCCTCCACTTCTTCTTTATTTTGCTAACTTCCTAGACTTCTGCATTCCATCACCACTTTCCTTATGCATCTTATCTCCATAACTGGCTCTCCCACATACCTGGTCTGCAGTCCTCACATATGCTGTTCTCAGGCATTGCCATTCTTCTTCAACTCTACCTACTTTCTCTTCTTCCTGAGGTGCTAGAGTCCTGACTAATTCCTTGAACACTTGTGCTTTCTCTCCAGTCAACTTCTATGTGTTCAGCATGGTCACTTGACACTGTATCTATAACTTGTTTACTCAGACAAACACATATGCATTTATGTCATCCAAGGGCATCAGGATTGCAACAGTGACAACCTGCACTGTAAAGTACATATGTGTCCCTAAGCTGCATATATAATTTTCATGTAGTAGTCTGTGCAACATGTAGTAGTGGAAGTCATATATGTGTTTCAGCTTTGCCACAGGTATGTTTTCTCTATACGTTCACAGGTTTCAGTTAAAGGATATTCAATATAACAGTTTGGTGTATGCCTGATATCAGCAGGTCACTGGTGGCTGACAGTCATGGCTTCATGTACATGACGCAGTTCAAGGATACAATTGCATTGCCAACAATACTTAGCAGTAAGAGGCACACTGACATCTCCTACAGCTGAAATGACTATGGAGGGGGGAAGATGAACCTTCAGCATCACTTTTCTTCAGATCATCCCACCCAAGTATTCTCCACCTCTCCTATGTGGGTGTCACCATCATGGACAGCATCTGAAGGACACACAGCTGCTAAGGGGTGTGTGTACATAACGGCATACAGGTGAGCATTACAGTCATGATTCCAAGACATTCCCAGACATGGATTTCACTCTTGGCGTCAGTCAGTGAATGTACAGGTCAGTGATTCAAGCATAGCCACTACTCATACTGTGCCAGTGATATTGAGTGTGCTGTGTGTTGACCTGCAACTGCTGCAGTGACTCTTAAGTCATTCTGCATTACTTGCAGAGTGACACAGCATATAAGATAATAAGGACATGAAGTAGACAAGCTTGGTGAGAACAGTGATGGTCTTGGTGGGAGCAACTGGTATATCCATATAGATGTGGTCAACCAGCTACTGTGCCCATGGCAGATAATGAATGTAGTATCTTTTCTTTTTGTATTGTCTTACTAGAGTTTGTTTTCTTTAAACTCCTCCTTTTTTCCTTTGAGTTTTGAAAGGAAAGCTCTTGGTTTGGGACAGATGGGAAACAATTGCGTTCCATTCTTTGACAACAGAAGAATTGTGGGGCAAGCTAAGAAGTAGCATTTTTTTAATTTAAGGTAAGCAGAACAGGCAAAGATTTAATCTTTAAATCCTGCTGGTTAAAGCTGCTGTATGACTATTTTGGATTTCTTGGTTTATAGTTTGCATACTTCCATTGTTTCTTATCTTTTACATTTGTTTTGCTAAGTTTGTTTTACAGTAAATATATGTTTTTATTTTATCCTCATTGGTGACATAAAGGGACAAAGGCCCGAGTGTGACCCAGGTAACCCCACTTTGATTAGTGGTTGAGGTGCTTAACTGTGTTGGCAAGTGAGGATAGGTAGTGCACCTACCCTGGGAGGCAATGGATGGTGTTGGGTGTGTAGATCTCTCATGTTGCCAGTGAAGATCAGGATGTGTGGAGGTTGCTGGACTGGATGTTTTGAGCTGACTTGGAGCATTGTCCATTCAGGGTCATAGTATATAGTGGATGCTGTCCTTAACTACAACTTTTTCAGCCCAGCTTAGGATGGCACCATCATGCAAAAATGGTACCATGGCCATGCTGTTCCTACTGGAATGGTTGGTTTACAGCTGGAACTCTACAAACAATCAGAACTCTATGAGTATCAGTGGTGGACTATTTATCCTGCTTCCCATTAGTTCATGACAGTTTTTATTGTGGATACTGGCATACTGAACTTAGGGGGAGATAATACTCAGTTTATCAAAGGGCTGCTAAAGCACAAAGTTGTGGAGAGAGGAAGATTCTGATAGACAACCACAATACTGCAAAAGGCAGCTTTACCATGTGATCTGTCTGCCAAAAAGGTTTTTATTATTTTTAATTGTTTTCATGGAGTTTAAAACAAAATTGTTTAGGGCCAATCAACAAGCATGTGTTGCAGTATTTTTCTTTTGAATGATTGACAGTGAACTGTAGAAATTTAGAAGTATAATTTTTATTTCAGATAAGCATAAGCAGACAAAGCTTAATCCATGAGATCTGCCAGATAAAGCTGCTTTGCCACAGTTGCAGTTTCTTGGTATGTGGTTTGATTTGTGACATTGTTTCTTGACTTTCATTCTTGTTTTATGACAGTTTTATTTACTGTGGATTTTCTGTTTTACTTTACATTTTTTTGGGGGGTGGGAACAGAAGGGGTTAAAGGAAAGCTATTTGTTAAGGCTAATATTTGCATTTGATTCTTTGAATGCACTGTAATTAATAGCATCTGAACTATGAATGGAGTCGAGAAGTATATTTTTTTAATGTTGCAGAACTGGCCATGTTTTAATCTGTGAAACCTGCCAGATATCTGTTCTTGAGCTCATTCGGATTTTCTGATTTAAAGCAGGAATGGCAGCACTGTTTCTCATCTTTTCTCCTAATTTATTTCAGTTTGTTTCGCTTTGTATTTTATTTTCTACATATATAGTTTATTGCAGCTTTAAAATAAAGTTTTTGGTTAGGGACAATAATAAGCTGTTAGCAAAATTTTCTGTTGAATTATTTGACTGCAAAAGGGCTAATCTGTCTTCTGCCTCAAAATCATGCCTGTAACATTTCAATCTATAGTGAAGTTATACCTTTTACTACCTATGGTGTATGAATGGAGTTGTATCAATGAGCTAGACAGTTGACAGTATAGCTCTGTGTGGTTTGATAGTTCTCAGATGATTTCTTTTAACATCATGCTACTCCCAGCTAGGATGGTGTCACTTGCCTCATGCATTCAAAAGAGACTATGTAGATTCATGATATTTATTGTACATAAACATATCAGGAACTGTAATTAGAACTTGCATTTAAGCTGATTTACACATTACTTTAAACACACTTGCATGTGCATCTCCATTCATGACTGCATTTACTCTAGCTGACTGTATAAAAAGCACTGTGCTTGTACGTGCTCAGTAATTATATGCATGTGCTATCTAACTACAGTGGCTGACTAGGCAAAATACACATAATGATCTACAGGTGAGTATAGCATAGATGCATTCTATTTTGGCTCTTGAATGATGCCGTTCTGACCAGTGCAGAAGGAGCACTTGATTTGACAGTTGAGGTATCCAGTGTCCAATATACCCATCTTGAGTCTGAATATTTTGCCACTGTTTCATTCTTCTGTTTTTTAATCATCTGGACATATCTGTCTAAATGGGCATAAAATTAAAGATTACATCATTGATTTTTTTTTGTTTTTTGTCTCTCAGCAAATTGTAGAGTTTTCAAGGTTAAAACTTTTAATGCAGTTATACAGAGAAAATTAATATATGTGTGTGTGTGTGTGTGTGTGTGTGTGTGTGTGTGTGTGTGTGTGTGTATATATATATATATATATATATATATATGTGTGTGTGTGTGTGTGTGTGTGTGTGTGTATATATATATATATATATATATATATATATATATATATATATATATATATATGTGTGTGTGTGTGTGTGTGTGTGTATATATATATATATATATATGTTCATGATCCTCTTTCTTTAGCCTGCAATATGCCCATAATTCTGATGTCTCTGTCGAAGTTACTAAGTGGACTGTTACCAGTATCCGTATGGTTAAGCAGAACAAGGCCGGTAGAGTACTTAGCTGGAGAGCTCTGTTTACGTGTTTGGACTCAAATAGATCTCCTAACAGGTGTATCACAACTGTCTTTCCTGTTATAAAGTATTGGAAACATCTTGCTTTTTTGACTAGGTTTTGTAATATACTTAAATTCCAGGGATGTAGTATTAGGCCTATGTCAGGTATTTACTATCATGTGGAGGGTCATGCTGTCTTGTACTTAGCTGTATTACACTGTGATTTAAAATGACCTCTGTCTTTCTGCAGCATGAGGTCAGTGTTTCCTACATTCCTCTTACAGCGATATCTTTGTGCTCCTTTCTTAATGCCCACCTTCCTTCTCATTACCCTTTATATACAATATGTATAAGTTAGTATCCTCCAGTAGCTGTCAAGCACATACCTTGTCAAGCCTGCATTCTGGGAAAGAGAAGGGAAGAAATAAAGAGAATACAGCATGAAAACCTGAGTTTCATGTCAGATGTCATAAATACTGAAGTCTAGTCATACAGAATGTGATTGCTACATGCTATATCTTTAGGAGTTTTGTCATAGCTTCTAACTTCATTTCATCCACAATGTAGGTTCCTTCCATTCACTTGCTGTTACTACCTGTCACGTCTGTCTGCAGCTTTTCATGATTCTTCTGCCTTTTAAAGAAGTAAATTATTTTTGCTTTTATTTGAATATGTTCAAAACAAGGGAAGGAGTCAAAAGGTATATGTTATGTGAAAGTGCTTACCTACTCTCTGTATTCGGCACATGAAAAACAGAATAAGAAGACTTTTAGGCCAATGGATAATGTACAACCACAAACAGAAATATCAACAGTCCAAAGATACTCCTTTTATGTTTGCTTCATATGCTAAGTAAAGCTGGTAACCAACAGGAGACCCATGTGTCCTAATTATCTGCTGTCAGAGATCACCAAAGATGGTACCAGGAGGGTATCAATTACATCATGCTGAATGTGCATTCCATCATATTACTTGTTTTACCTTGGGGGGCTATAATGGAAGAACTGACTAGCTACTTGGCTCTCTCTGTATCTTATCCTCATGCATATTGTTTAGGATATGTCAGGAGATTATACATGTTTTAGTGCAGTGTTTTTGGTAGACCCCCCTTCCTCCTGGTCTCCAAAGTATCTCTCACAATCAAATAAACCACAGTTAGTGTTACACTGCTGAAATTACTTCCATTCTACATAGTAAAAGGTTGGTTTTATAAGCAGGAGTCACTTAACCCTGCATGCTTGTATCATCTGTGACAGAGAGAGTAAGAGAGAGAAAGAGAAAAAAATTGTTCACAAATCTCATATCCACTGGATAGATGTCACAGTTCTATGTTTCAACCTCCGTGTCCTCCAAAGTTATTACATGTAGTTTTTTGTCATTGCGCAAAAATAAAACACTCCACACCAGGAATACTCAGAAAAAAGCTTTACTGGTGCATCCAGTACCTCGGCTTTCACCTTCAAGGAATATTTTTTCATTAAAGCAGTATTTCCTTTATACACAAGATAATTGAATAATTGATTAACATTCCTCATTACTCATAATCAAACAATTACTGAATGTCAGTGTATTCTACAAACCTTTTTAGAACAATGTATTCGATAGGGTGTACTGAGTAGGTAATATGTATTTTACATATAAAATTTAATACATTATTAATTGTGTTTCTCCTGATCATAATAAATGCACATATTGTTGAGCAAGAGATGTAAAATGAATTCAGGGGACCTTTAGTTTACACTGACATTCAGTAATTGTTTGATTATGATTAATGAGGAATGTTTAATCAATTATTCAATTATTTGGTGTATAAAGGAAATACTGCTTGAATCGAAAAACATTCCTTGAAGGCAAAAGCCGAGGTACCAGATGCACCAGTAAAGCTTTTTTCTGAGTATTCCTGGTGTGGAGTGGTTTATTTTTGCAATTTGGTATGTTCTTGTGTTTTTTGGGTTACTTTTCACCAGGAGGTGAAGGAATGGCAGCTGATGTTTCCAGTTTTCTTGATCAAAGATTTGGAGAGATAGAGCGGAGAGAATGGCCAGAGATGACCCTTGGAAGATGGTAGAGACCAATACCAGTGAGGCTAATTTTGTGAAACTGGAGCGATTGTTAACTAAAGAGGTGACTCTTTTTTATGACATAAAGCTACCTTAGACATCACTCCCTGTGGTCTAAGGATCAGTAAATTACCAGATTTTGATTTTGCCGAAGATGAAGCAGATTTGCTTGGTGAATGGAACAAGATCTCCTGGCGTGTACTAAGGCATGGCTGGGGGTGCTAATCAAGTGAAACATGAGACAGCAAGATAAACTAAGGGCCGAGATCTTATGCACAGAAACACAATTGGCGGAGATGACGATGGAAGCAGTATTGGAATCCAAGCTTAGTGACATCAAAAGAAAAGGTAGAGAAGGTTGAGAAGTCAGTTACCTTGTGGAAAAAGGGCAAAATCCAGTAGGACCTGAATGACTGTAAGAGTAATATGATTTTTCTGTGGCAACGTAAGGAAACCAAGGGAAGGCCGATGAGTCAGCGGTTTGGTAATAAGGGCAAGAGGTGCGTGATTATCGATGTCGTCAGGTGAAACCGCGTCCAGCAGTAAAAAAAAAGTCTTTCCTTCTTAGACCTTAATGATGGCAGCTTGGATTCCTCACAGGATAAAGGAGCTACAGGCACCTCAGGTACGTCAGAGGCTTCAAGCTGTTGGGGGAAAAATGGCAGGGGAATTACAACTCTGGTAACAACAATGGTAACAGAAGTTTCAGGAATCGCAAGAGGTGAAATTGAGTTGTGGAGAAAAGACATAACTCAAGGGGTGGAAGAGCCTAATGCTTCATTGGAATTTGAATTTTTTTCCACTTGAAGACAGTTTAGAAATTGTGAACTTGACTGAATGGACTTTGAACAATGATATTTTTACCTTGTTGGACAAAGGGGTAAACTTTATCCCTACTTTTTTACCCAGCCTAGCCAATTTGATATTGGAAATAACTCGCTTTTGCCGTAAGTTACACCTGAGGGCATTTTTTAAACATAAAAAAGTGGGGATAATGTTGTTAATGTGGAAGCTGTTACAATAAATGATTCTTTATGTGAGCAGGATGAAAGTGTTGATGAGGTTGATTCACTTTTGAACATGTCTGTTTATGAGTACGATTCTGAGGAAAATGAAAATGAGAACTATTTGTTAGTGACGGGGGGGGGGGGGCACCCTGTAGAGTTAGACAGCGTTAGTTTCCATACTGGATATGGAAAACTACAGTTACCGAGTATCCCTTATAAAAGCACGTTTATGCCCCTCAAGGTATCTACGAGTATTTGTATTTTTGAAAATGTGTTGTGTCAACAAATGGAGATAAGAGTCTAGAAAATTCAAAAAGAGCGTAACTCATTATAATTTAACAAAGACCCAGTGGGAAGCATTACAACAATTAAGATCAAACAGTGACACGTACACATTTTTGCAGGCCGATAAAGGGGGCAATTGGGTGCTAATGACCACACAGCAATACTATGATATGACCATGGCATTATTAGGGGAGACTTTGGTTTATGAATCTTTGCTCTGTAACCCAGTCAAAGAGTTTAATATGATATTGTTGGAAATTTTGGAGAGAGGTGAGAGACTAGATTTTTCTCAATGGATCAGATGTTAAAAATGTATACATTAAAAACCCCAAAGATGCAGTATTTGGAACAATACCCAAAATACATAAAAATATAAAGCATTCCCTAGGAAGACCCATCGTGCCATGTAAGGGCTCTTACTTACATAATGTAGGTATGCTTCTGGACAGCCAACTAAAAGTTTATTTAACTAGGATAATGTCACATATTAAAAATGGAAAGGAGATGGCAGACATTGTGGTTGGCATGGATTGGCCCCTGGAATATTATAGGGCCAGTGTGGACGTTAAGTCCTTATACACAAATATAAAGAACAAATGGGAATTGGAAGCTATTAGGATTACAATGGGGGTAGGACCACACACTGATTTTGTCATCAGATTACTGGAATTTTCGCTTACACACAATTGTTTTCGGTTTGGTATTCAGCATTTCCTGTGAAAGGAGGGCACAGAGATGGGGGCTTCATTTGCCCCCACCTATGCCATCCTGTTCATGAATTACTTTGAAATTAATTATATTTACAATACTGAATTTTATAAACAAAATGTTGTCTTGTTTAAAAGATATATTGACAATTTAATATTTATTTGCAAAGGTGATATTCATGAATTTCATGATTTTGTACAGGAAATGGATTATAGTTCATGTATAATTCAAGTAGGGGGAGTATGCAATATCTAGACTTTGATATTATGTGGGTGAGGAAGGCCAAATTGGTTGTCGACCATTCACTAAGGTCACTGCAGTTAACAATTTCCTCAGAGCAGACAGTATACATGCTCCACATTTGTTATCCTCATTGCCATATGGATAATTTTTGAGGATAGCTAACAATACTTCAGATTGTGGCAGGCTGGGTTATGAATTTGGGAAGTTGAGGCACAAGCTATTAAACAGAGGTTATAACCTTGAAACTTTGAATATAGCTGAAAACAAGGTATTAAAGAAATTTAGTCTAATGCATAATGAGAGAAAGGGTAAAATGACTAAACAAGTTGGGCAAGGTAACAGATGGAAAAAAGAAGATTCAGATAAACTATTTTTTGTGAACAAATATTCTCCTTTTTCTGAGACTCTTAAAAGATTAGTTTGGAGATTTTGGCCTATAATATTTAATGATGAAAATATGAAGATTTTTCCAGACAGAGTCACCTTCTCTTATAGTAGGTTTAAAAACCTAAGAGAATTGTTAACAATGGGTACATGGGTGAAGGAAAAGGAAAGGCTAGGTAGCTTCCCCTGTGGCAGATGCAGGGTGTGTAATAAAAATAGGAATTTAAATGGAGCAGCAATAAATGGCAAGGTTTATAAGGCTAAAAAGTATTACAATTGTAACACCAGGGGTGCTATCTATATTCTAGGATGTGGATGTTCCATAACAAAATGGTATATTGGTCAAACTATAAGGGCGGTGAAGAAAAGAGTTATGGGACATTTACGTTATATAAGAAGGGGCAGGAAAGCGAGCCCAGTTGCACAGCACTTTAGTATACATCATAAAGGTAGTGAATCTTCTCTCTTTTATTGTGTGTTAGCTAAACCTCATCCATGCCAAGGTAAAGAATTTGCAGAGAAACTGACACAACTGGAAACAAAAAGTATTAATAATTATGGTATTCTATGCCCTAATGGATTACATTTAAATATTAATTTAAATATTAGGTAGGGTTAATAATAATAATAATAATAATAATAATAATAATAATAATAATAATAATAATAATACAGTTTCTAGAGAGTCATTTACATGTTTCTTACTCGTATTGAACTTCTGTTTCTTTGTAATTATGTAATTTTTTAGAACCATTTATTTAGGTAGGGTGCATTGAGTAGGTAATATGTATTTTACATATAAAATATAAAATATAATACATTATTAATTGTGTTTCTACTGATCATAATAAATGCACATATTGTTGAGCAAGAGATGTAAAATTAATTCAGGGAACCTTTAGTAAACACTGACATTCGGTAATTGTTTGATTATGAGTAATGAGGAATGTTCAATCAATTATTCAATTATTTGGTGTATAAAGGAAATACTGCTTGAGTGTAAAAATATTCCTTGAAGGCAAAAGCCGATATACCAGATGCACCAGTAAAGCTTTTTTCTGAGAATTCCTGGTGTGGAGTGGTTTATGTTTGCGATTTGGTACTTTCTTGCATTGTTTTGTTTTTTTGTCGTTACTCCACACACTTTTATCATGTCTATATTTTCTGGAAAGGAGCAAGTGTCTTGCATCATGTGGTAAATGACTGTCAGTTCAATTAAAGACAGTTTAGCAATATGCTCAATCATTTTGTCATGAATTCATATTATAAGAAAAAGCAATAGATATACAAATACTATGGAATTTATTCAACTGTATTTGAAAAATAAAAAAAAAATTGAGAAAAAAAGAAAAAGCAACGCAACAATGCATTTAATAGCAAGCCTAAATATCATTCACTAGTGCTAAATACAGCAATCAATATAAAAATGTTAAACAATTCAAAATGCAGTCTTAATGTAATCAGTCAGGATTATCTGCATTAGCTAAGCAGTGTAAAGTTTCACTTCAGTACCCATTTAACAATAAGAGGATTACTACTGTGCTGAATAGAGGTAATTCTCTGTAAAGCAAACATTGCAAAGGAATAACATTTCAGTAGTTAAGACATGCTTATTTCTGTTACAGCTGCACTCTGTTTTTAGTAAACATTCTCTAAGAAAAAGGATATGTTTGCATGCAAAAGGACAAAGGGTGGTGGTCTGAACTATTCACTGATGTTGCCTGAGCTACGAACATAACTATATCTGTACAGAATTCAGACTATCTTAACATTATTTAAACATTATGTAAACCCAGGACCAACTTTGCAGCAACAAGAATCCAACTATGATGAATTTATATCATTTCTCATTGTAGTACATCTACCACCACATGATGAGACATTTTCTCCATTCTAATATACAGATTATGCATATGAGATTGACATATATATCTTGTTCTCATGAACAATTTTCTAAACAGGCAATCAACTCACCTTAGCATGTCATACTTTTCTGTCATACAGAAAAATCACCACTTTGTACATATCACATTTTACATAATTCACTTTACCATTTGTAATATCTAACACATGAGCCGAGAAGACAAAAATGGAGAAATGATTGCTCACGGAATATGAATAGAAGTAAGTTGGCAGAGCTGATTAGAGAATAGCCAGGCAAGCACTGATGATCACCATGATGAAGGGAAATTCCATTGTACTAAGAGGGAAGCAGTGGTGGAAGGGAGGGAAATACCATTAGTGGGGATTCTATGTATTGTAGACATGAAATGGAAAACCTTTACTTCAAAAACTTCAGCGTGCAGAATAATTTTCATTATCGTTCATATGTTAGGTCGGAAGCAACATTACAAGGAGCTTAACCGTGGTCTGTGTGGAGACGGGGAAGGGAGTACTCAGCAGTTCTAGTACTATACATGCAACACTACAGAAATAATTATTAGCAGACAGCTCGTATTACCTTATGCACTGATAACTAAGAGAGGTGTAGCTGTACTCCAGGCAGTAACGCTACCTGCACTACTTAACATGGCTTGGGAGACAAAGTATTGAAAATTAATATAGTCACAGTTGGGGTAATTGAGGTGTCTGTGGTAGACCAAGACAGAGATAGTCACAGTTAGGGTAAGTGAGGTGTCTGTGGTAGACCAACACAGAAAGAAAGATGACATAAATATAGTGTAAAGTTATGAGGACAGAGTAAACATAGCTGATGGGAACAACCTGCAGACTGTAGTTTCACAGAGTTGATAGGCACAGCCTGCAGACTGTAGCTGCACAGGGAATGAGGTGATAGGCATAGCCTACAGACTGCAGGCACACAGGCCATGAGGTGATAGACACAGCCTGCAGATTGTATGCACGCAAGCCATGATGTGATATATGCAGCCTGTAGATAGTAGGTGCACACACCATGAGATTATAGATATAGCTTGCAGACAATAGGCCACAGGCCATAGGGTGATAAGCACAGCCTACAGACTGTAGGCATACGGGCTATGAGGTGATAGACACAGCCTGCAGATGGTGCATGCACAAGTCATGAGGTGACAGACATAGTCTGCAGACTGTAGTCACACAGATCATGAGGTCATAGGCATAGTCTGCAGATAGTATGCACACAGGTCATGAGATAATAGGCACAGCCTGGAGATTATAAGCACACAAGTTATGAGGTGATGGACACATTCAGCAGACTATGTGCATAGGCCATAAGGTGATAGGCATAACCTGCAGACTGCAGGTGCACAGGTCACAAAGTAATAGGCACAACCTACATACTGTAAGCACACAGACCATGAGGTGATAAGCACAGCCTGCAGACTGTAGTTGTACATGTCATGAGGTAACAGACACAGCCTGCAGATTATGTGCAAAGGCCTTGAGGTGATAGGTACAGCCTGCAGATTGTGTGTACACAGACCATGAGGTCATAGGCACAGCAAATGGTAAGTGCACAGGGCATGAGGTGATAAGCACAGCTTGCAGATTGTAGGTGTACAGGTCATGTGATTATAGGCACAGCCTGCAGACTGTATGTACACAGACCATGAGGTGACAGGCACGCAGACTGTATGTGCACAGATCATGAGGTGATAGGCATAGCAGATGGTAGGTGGAAAGACCATGAAGTTATAAGCACAGCTTGCAGATTATAGCTGCATAGGTTATGAGGTGATAAACACAGCCTGTAGACTGCACATCCATAGGCCAGGAGTTGATAGGCACAACCTACATACTGTAGGTGCACAGGTCATAAGGTTATAGGCACAGCATGCAGACTTTTTGTGCACAGGCCATGAGGAGACTGGAACAGCCTGATGGTCTGCACTTACAGTCCTCAGGCACAACTTGAGGACTGTAATGAAGTGACAGGCACAGCTTGCAGACTGTACATACACAGGCCATGAGATGATTGGCAAAGCATGTAGACTGTAGGTGTACAGGTTAGGAGGTGATAATCATAGCCACAAGATTGTAAGTGCATATGCCATGAGGTGATAGACACAGCCTGCAGACTGTAGATATACAAGTCTTGAGGTGATAGGCATAGCCTGCGGATGGTAGTTGTACAGGTCATGAGGTAATAGCATACATACAGTAGGTGCACAGGTCATTAAGTAATAGGCACATTCTGGAAACAGGTAGATGTGGTAAACAGGCCATGATATGACAGGCACAGTACACAGATTGTAGGTGTACAGGCCATAATGTGATAGACACAGCTTGTAGACTGCAAACACATGGGCTATAAGGTAATAGGCACAACTTGTGGACAGTAAGCACATGGACGAAGAAGTGGCACTGCCCCCTCATCCATGTGATAGACACAACCAGCAGACTGTAGATGCATAGGCTTTAAGGTAGCTCGGCCCCTTATCTAGATGATAGACACAGCCTGTAGTCTATAAGTTTACAGACATTGAGGTGATACTGTCTATTGCTTGTGAACAGACACAGTACATGGGATGGTAATGCCCCTTATCTAGGTGAATGACATAATTGTGAGCAGTAGGTGAAGAGGCCATGTGATGATGCTGCCCCTTATCTGAGTGACTGATACAACCTGCAGGCTGTAGCTTCACAGACCATAGGGTGTCTTTGTCACTTATTTAAGTGGCAGAATCAGTAGAGCATAGGTGCACAAACCGTGGGTAATTCTAACCCTTATCTGAGTGAGAGATTCAACCTGCATACTGTGGTGTACAGATCCTCTGGTTAGAGGCATAGCCTGCTGACTGGAGTTGTACACGCCATGAGGTATTAGGTACATTTTGCAGACTGTAAGTACACATGTCATGAGGTGATAGCCACAGCCACCAGACTGTTGTTGTACAGGGCACAAGTTGATAGACACAGCCTTCAGTCTGTAGACCCATGAGCCATGCCATGATAGGCACAGCCTGCAGACTGTAGGTATGGAGGTCAAGAGAAGAATTGTACAGCCAACAGACTGTTGGCTCAATGCCATGAGGTCATAGGCACAGCCTACAATTGGTAGGACCACAGACCATGAGGTCATAGGCAAAGCCTACAGTTGGTAAGCCCACAGACCATGAGGTAATAGACACAGCCTGCAGACTGGAAGCAAAGAGACCATGAGCTGATAAGCACAATGTGCTGACTGTAGATGCACAGGTCATGAGTTAATAGACACAGCCTGAAGTCTGTAGACCCATGGGCCATGATGTGATAAGAACAGCCTGCAGACTGTGGGTGCACCGGTCATGAATTGATAGGCATAGCCTGAAAACTATAGGTACACAGGCCATGAGGAGAATGGCACAGACTATAGACTGTTGACATATGGCCTATGAGGTAATAGGCATAGCCTGTGGACTGTAGATTCACAGGCCATGAGATGGCAGTGCTCCTTATCCAAGTGATAGACACAACTAGCAAACAGTAGTTGCATATGCCATAAGGTTGCTCTGCCTCTTATCCAAGTGATAAACACAGCTTGTAGTCTATAGGTGCAGTGAGGTGGTACTCTCTCTTGCTTGGGAATAGACGGAATGTGCAAACTGTATGTAAACACCACATAGAATTGTACAAATCCTTTTCTAGGTTATTGGCAGAATCTTTAGACGGTTGATGAAGAAGCCGTGTGATGATGCTGCCCTTTATCTGAGTGTCTGACACAACCTGCAGAATGCAAATTCACAGATCATAGGGTGGCACTGACCGCTATGTAAATGACAGAATCTGTAGACCATAGGTGCACAGGTAGTGTAGAAATTGTTTAACTCTTTTTGAGTGAGGGATTCAACCTATAGACTGTGGTGCACAGATCATTGGACAGTAATGTCCCTTATGTATGTAATAGAATCTGCATGCCATAGTGGTACAGGCTATGGGGTTAGACTAACCTTTATCTAAGTGAGGGGTACAATGTGCGGATTACTGTTTGTAGACTGTAGGTGCACAGGCCATAAGATGATGTGGACAACCCTCAGACTACAGGTACACAGTTCATGAGTTTTTATTGGGCTTAACCTAAGTGATAGACACAACCATCTGTAGGTATATATGCCATGGGGTGGTACTACCTTTTACATGGGAATGGATGTGATGTGCCATCTGTAGATGCACAACATATGAGGCAGTACTACCCCTTTTCTTGTTGACTGACATAACCTGCAGACTGTAGGTGTAGAGGCCATGACATGATGCTGCCCCTTAACTGAGTGATAGATAGATAGATAGATAGATAGATAGATAGATAGATAGATAGATAGATAGATAGATAGATAGATAGATAGATTTTTTTCACTAGTTTGTTTAATTGTACCACTGCAATTAATGTTTTTTTTTTGATGTGGAGCTTTTCTCCCCGGGTCTCTGCTGAAAATGGACATATATCCAGTTGGACTAGCCCGGTCAACAAATATAAAATAAAAAAATAAAAAGATACAATATGCAGGCTATAGGTGCACACAGGCAATGGGGAGGTACTGATAGGATTGTAAGGTGGCCAGTCTTTCTACATAGTAAAATGGAAGCTGTAGCATATGAGTACATTGTAGGCTACTCTCAAGCAAGCAGTAACAAGAAACTCCACTCCCTGCAAGCCTTCCTGTACCTGGAGAGTGTAGACATCTATGTAGTAACAGAAGTGTGGTTTAAAGTCACTGAGAATACCCCAGTAATGAAAGGTTATAATGCCTTTCACACCTTCAGACCAGCTGCTACATTGGAGGTAACTAAAGGTGGAGGAGTGTCAGTCTATACTAAGACCAATCTCACATTCAGACTAGTTAAAGTGCATGACCCATTGGAATTCATACATGAGTAACTCACCATAAACATGGTGTCATACCATATCCTTGCAACATATAGGCCCCCCCCTCCATATCCCAGGAAACCCATAATACCCTTTTCAATGTACTAGAGACCCTCACTGTTCAACCCAATAGGATATTCATGGGGGATGTAAACTACCCCTCTATAGACTGGGAATCCTACACCACTTATAATGCACAAGCCCAGCGATTCCTAAACTTTGTGACTACCAACATTCTGGAACAGTTGGTCCATTCTCCTGCCAGGAGTACAAACAGCCTTCATCTTTTACTCACGAACATATGGAGGGGGCAATGTTCCTCACACCGTGTAATATCTTCATTCATCAGATCTGATCATAAGGCAGTATTACTTGAAATAAAAATTAAATCTGGGGATCCAGTGAAACAAAAACATTTCAGAACCATTTCAAGGTTAACCTCTGTCTACTAAGTAAATCCTTGGCTAAATTACAAGCACCTCCAAAACCAGCAAACACCATAGAATACACTGTGCTATTTACAAAATCTCTGCACAGCCATATTGATACCGGTATAGCGTGAGCTGTGCCCATTTGTATTAAGAATAAGTCAAACTCAAAAGACAAGCCATCCTGGTGGAATCACCATATCATTCAGTTATACAACAAAAGAAAAAATCTTATCCTACTGTAGGAGGAACAAAGCCACACATACTAAAAGCCCTCTGACCAATCTAAACAGGCAGCTGAGAGGGTCCATTAATACTCCAAAGGCTAAATAGCTTCTCAGGCAATGACAACCACAAAGCTTTCTACAACTATGTCCATAACCTCAGAGGAAATACACAACAATGCGTAGAACTTCTTGTAAATGGTATCACACACACTGAACTGGGGCCACTGACAACCTTTTGGCTGACAGGTTCAGCTCAAATTTCTCCCCCACTCCCCTCGATAGCCCAAAGGACATGCCACACAACACAATCCCCCAACCAATACAAGGGAACAGATCATCAATGCACTTTGCAAGGCCAAAAACACTGCACTGATGGGCCCCGATAACATCCCAGGAATGTTTAATAAATAGCATGAAACATTACCTCTCTGGTTCACTTGAATCTGGAGCCTTCAGTCAGGTTTTGAGCCCAAGGAATGGAAGATGGCTACAGTCAATCCCCTGCGCAAAGGAGGTCGAAACACTGATCCTGGTAACTACAGGCCCATAAGTCTTACCAGCCTTATATATAAGGCCATGGAAAGAGTCATCATGGATATGTTAAATGAGGACATAGGTAAACTGCAAATGCTGGACCCATCACAGTTTGGCTTTGTTAAAGGAAGTAATAACCTGTAGAAAGGCACCAGAAACTAGCTGGTCCACTCAACAGAAGTTTAATCTAAAATGCACATGAACAGAGTAGTTAAAAAGCACAAAGCACATCAAGCACATAAACGTTGTAAAAACAGTTCCCCTTATGTTTTCATCTTACAAACTTCATCAGATAGGCATATAATGTCCCAAAAGCCATGTTAAATACATTTTCAAATGGAAATTAACCAATAAGAAGCATTGATCAATTAACAATGAAGGTTCAATTTCAATGAATGAAAGTATGAGATGAATGAAATAAAACCTGTAACATGAAATCAGTCTTAAAACTTTTTGTAATGTAAAATGCATCAAGTAGGGTGTATTGTGTGAATTGCCCACATAAAATACTCACATTATAAAACAATAAATATTTTATAAAAAACATAAAACCATGTAAAAAATGGTAAAATAAGGTAGCATGAAATAGCACCGTCTAGTGGAAAAAACAAGAATGATTACATAAACAAATAAATAAACTGACTATAAAAAATATATAAATATTTATATAACTATTTTTCTATAATTAATTTAATGTAATAATTATCATTATACTGTTGTGGTTTATAATTTAGCAGACCTGAGTTTCAGAACTGGCTTTAAAGATACCATGTCATTTAACCCTGGATGGTTACTAGCATCAACACCAACTGCCAATATAACTCCCTGTAGTCAAGCCGGGTCTCCCAAAGTCTTCCCCTGGGGTCAGAGGGTACAACTTCTATCGCAAAGAATTTAAATTCAGCATTTGCACATACTTGTGAGTGTTTGAACAGGGCATTGTTATTGTTTTTCTTTCTTATATTGTACCCCTGCTCATGTATTCTTTGTTTTAACTTTCTCTCTGTCTTACCCACATAAAAAGAATCACATAACACGCACATGGCAATATAAACAACACCTGTGGTACTGCAATTTGCAAACCCTTTAGTCACAATATGTCTGTTTCTACATTTTAAAAACAGGACCTCTCCGTTCCAGATCTTACAACATTGAGGGCAGATGTCCTTCATGGATGCATCTGCAGTCATAACAACTGGGTTGTCCTGTCGTCAGGCAGCCCTTCAGTCGGCCGGATTCCAAAGTCCGGGTCCGGCTTCGGCTGATGTTGCACTTCACCCGACGTCATCTCTGTTGGTCCTCGGGTATAAAGGCATCAGCCGACGCCATTTTCCCCAGTCTTTCTTGCCGCGTGGCGCCCGAAGCAGAAGCTGTTCGCAAGTGCCGGTCGGTCGGATCCAGAGATTACTTCTACCGAATACTACTTCGAAGACTTCTAAAGCTAAGTACCCCGTTGGGGACTCTTTCTTGCCTCAGCCGATGTCAGAAAAGTTAATAATTGTTTAACCTGTGGGAAACAAATACCTCATAAAGATTTCCACTCTTACTGTCTGCCTTGTTTAGGCCCAGCCCATGACGTAGCAGCCTGTTCGGCCTGTGCTTCTTTCAACCGACGAACGCTTAGGCGTCGGTCGGAGTTTGCTGAACAGTTTTTCGGTTCTGATTTTGCGTACATTATGCCGTCGGATCCTCCGACTACCCAATCTGCCAAAAAACGCAAAGATAAAGACCGACACTCGCGGTCCACGGTTTCGGCTGAAACCATGGTTAAGCAAACAGAGTGTCTCGGTTTCGGCCGAAACCGAGAAAACTGATCAAAGTACAGCTGAATCTATCTCTACAACTGAGGCCCCTGCTACCATTCTTGAATCGGCCTCAGAAATTATACCCACTACGGTGGTTGCCACTGACTTATCAGACACCATTCCCTTGGATGTCTCTACCCCAGCACGTGGTGCTGCTAGGCCTCCAACAGCCATGTCCATTAAGGCCTTCGCCAGGGCTAAAGCAGCCAAGACTACTAAAACAGTGCCTGTTAAACCCCCTTCAACCAGGCCCTCCTCTAGTTCTCAAATGCTTACTCTGGCAGAAGATTTAATTTCATTAATTAGAGGATATCAATCTCACCCAGACAGGGCCTCTCAGCCCCCAGAGAAGAGACCTAGGGCAGAGCCCCCTGAGCCAGTGTCATCTGATGATTCAGCCGATGAATCAGACATAACTGACCAGCCAGAGGCTCCTTTCTCTAATTTTGAAGACTCTGATGCTGAAGAATCCATTCCAACTGCTTCCCCACCAGAAGAATTTTCCTTTGGGGAAACCTTACATGCCATGCGAGAGCAGTTCCAATGGCAGCAACAGGATTTTTCAGACTCCAGAAAAAGACTTAGGACTTTTCTGCACCTTCCACAACACAGGCCCTTAGCTATACCTCCTGTTCTCTCTGTGGTGGATGATGCTTTCAATGATGTCTGCTCCGCTCCAGATTCTTTACCTCCAGCCCCTGCCAAACCAGACAGATTTTACAGGGTGCCAGACACTCATCACCACCTTTACAAGGCCCCTCTTGCAGACCCCGAAACTATATCCCAGGGTCCCAAGGCAGTAGCCACGACCATAGCTAAAAACCCTATTCCTTCTGAAAGGGAAGCAAGGTCATTAGACAGATGGGGCAAAAGGTCTACACTTCAGCTACTCTCTCAGCTAGAGCTTTAAACTGTCAGTTTCACATGATACAATACCAAGAGTTTATGCTTGATCAGTTAACTAAAAAGCTAACCACTGATGAATCTCTTGATAAGAAATATGTATTAGAAATGGTAAATAACATACAACAGGTTAGTAACCATTCCTTAAAATGTCGCTATGATGCACTGGAGGCTTCATTTAGATCAGCCATGACTGGCACAGTGATAAGAAGGCATGCATGGCTAAAGGAGCAAGCTTTACCGGATCATGTTAAAGCAAAGTTACTAGATGCTCCTATGGATAAGACAAGTTTGTTTGGTACACCTGCCCAGCAGGTTATGAAGGAAATGGAAGAAAAGGCAAAATCCGTTCAAACGGTTAAAGATTTCTTGCAGGTTCAGCCCCCAAGGTTTAGCAGGAACTGGCCTGCCAAAAATTGGTCCTTTCCTGACTCCACAAGATCTCAAAGGGGCAGAAACAGACGTTCCAGAGGCAGAAACCAATCCAGAGGAGGTGCCTACAGAGGACGACAGTGGCAAGGTAACAACAGAGGCACAGACACAACCACTGCCACCACATCAACACAACCACAGTGACTTAATCCTAAATCCACCTACCAGGGAACAAATAGCAGCTCCTCTAGGCGGAAAGTTAACCTTATTTTCAAAAAACTGGCACTATATAACAAAAGACAAGTGGATTTTACAAACCATAGATCAAGGATACCGGTTCCACTTCCACACTTTACCAATCAAAAGAGGAATGCCAAATCTACCTCCAAATCAAAAACCAGAGGCTCTACAACAGATAATGCAGTTAGCAAACATGAGAGCTGTGGAAAAAGTGCCAACTGCAGAGCAAGGAAAGGGGTTCTACTCAAGACTATTCCTAGTTCCAAGAAAGGAAAAAAGTTGGAGACCAATTCTCGACCTGTCCGCCTTAAATACATACATCATTGTCCCAAAATTCAAAATGCTGACCCTACAGCAACTTCTTCCCATGCTGGGCAAGGAGTGTTGGCTGGTAACTCTAGATCTCAAGGAGGCATACCTGCACATCCCCATTCGACCAATCTGCAGAAGATACCTCAGATTTCTTGCAGGATCAGAGCACTATCAATTCTCAGCATTGCCCTTTGGCTTATCTACTGTGCCCAGAGTATTCACAAAATGCCTGGCATCAGTAATTGCCCATTGCAGACTACAGGGAATACAAATTTACCCATACCTGGATGACTGCCTGCTACAAGGGGACAACAAAAGCAAGCTGACAACAGATTTACAAAGGGTCATCTACTTGCTACAAGCACTGGGATACACAGTCAATCTACAAAAGTCAAGGCTGATACCATCCCAAACAAGGACATTCTTGGGCGCGGAATTGGACACAGTAAAACAAATGGCATTCCTAACTGCAGAAAAACAAAAGAACTCCTCTTTACTTCTTGGCACTAACAAAGCTGAACAAGTTAACAGCAAGAAAAGTACTGCAGGCCTTGGGCTTCATGGCATCATGCATAATCCTGGTCCCACTTGCCAGACTACATATGAGAAAACTACAGTGGTACCTAAAGAATTTATGGTCCCAACACAGTCACAGCCTAGAAACAGAAATCCCACTAATTCCATGCTTAAAACAGGAGTTCCTATGGTGGGCTCAGGCATGCCAGACAAACCCAGGCCTACCCTTTCGCAGATGTCAAGCAAGCCAGACCATCACAACAGACGCTTCAGACCTAGGATGGGGGGCCCACATGCTGGACAAATGCGTGCAAGGATTGTGGACACAGGATCAACTTCACCTCCACATCAACCTAAAAGAAATGCTGGCAGTAAAACTGGCAATCCAAAGGTTCAGACCATTTCTCAAAGAGGGCCAGTTGATGATAAGGACAGACAACACCACAGTCATGTGGTACATCAACAAGCAGGGAGGCACTCATTCATACCCCCTATGCAGAATGACTTTGGAGCTGTGGAACCTGGCACTCAGCTACAACATCCAGTTACAGGCAATGTTTGTACCGGGAAAAGAAAATATTCTAGCAGACATATTAAGCAGAACCACATCGGATGCCCACGAATGGAAACTGCACCCGGACATTTTCAAGACCATCTCAAAGAAATGGGGAATGCCACAGATAGACCTATTCGCATCACCTCTCAATCACCAGCTCAAAAAATTCTGCACAAGGACATTACACCCACTGGCATGGAAAGTGGATTCGCTCTCCTTCAGCTGGAAAGGCCTGACAGCATATGCATTCCCACCTCTTCCCTTGATTCACAAAGTATTACTAAAAATCAAGGAAGAACGTCCAAGGATAATCCTGATAGCTCCAAACTGGCCAAGACAACACTGGTACCCACTGCTGAGGAGCATGTCTCAGAACAATATGTGGCCAATATCCCTGATGCCTTTGATGCTAACTCAGAACAACTACAGCATCATACATCCAAACCTAAAAACGTTGCAACTGACTGCATGGAACAGGAACATCACATAGCAACAGCTAACCCAGAACTTTCTCAAAGAGTTAAAGACATTATTCTTGAAGCACGCAGACCTTCAACAAGAAGGATCTATGCTGGAAAATGGAAAAGGTTTGTCATTTGGAGTACTGAAAGAGGAAAAGATGTGTCAAACATAGATATGCCTAACATTCTAGAGTATCTGGCCGAACTTCTTCATTCAGGCTTGTCCTACTCCTCCATCAAGATACATGCATCAGCTATTTCAGCAGAATACAGCTTTGATCCACCTGTTTTTTCGCACCCTTTGCTCAGGCAGTTCCTCAGAGGAATCAAGAATGTAAAACCTCCAAGGAAACCACCTTTGCCAGCTTGGGACTTAAACTTTGTGCTAGAAAAGTTAACACTATCACCCTTTGAACCAGCAGCAACAGCAGACCTACAACACCTGTCATGGAAAACTGCTTTCCTACTGGCAATTACTTCAGCAAGGAGGGTTTCAGAGCTACAGGCCTTAATGGCAGTGCAACCCTTCCTAATCTTCCACCAAGATAGAGTGTCCATGAGGACTAATCCTACATTTATGCCTAAGGTGGTATCCAGAGTGTCTTTAAACCAGGCAATCCACCTACCTACCTTCTTTCCCAACCCACAAAACAGAGGGAAAGAATACTGCATACCTTGGATGTACATAGACAGCTACGCTACTACTTGGACAGAACAAAAATAGCAGAAAGACTGACCAACTTTTTGTAGCCTATGCAACAGGAAGGGAAGGAAAAGCTATTTCCAAACAGACAATCTCCAAATGGATAGGAAATTGCATACGATTCTGTTACTCCTTCCATGGAAAACCAATTCCACAGAACATAAGACCTCATTCTACAAGGGCAACAGCCACTACCACAGCCTTCTTACGAGGAGTGGCAACCAAAGACATTATTGAGGCGGCTACTTGGACCTCCGTGCATACATTTGCCAAGCATTATAACTTACCTCTATATTCCAGATCCCGAGCAGGGTTTGCCACTGCTGTACTGCAAGGGATCCTAAACACACCATAATCTAGTTTTATCCTCCTCCCTAGTTGGCTATGGTATTCTACCCAGTTGTTATGACTGCAGATGCATCCATGAAGGACATAGTACAGTTTTGTACCTACCATAAATGTAGATGTCCGAACTGGATAGCATCTGCAGTCAGGATTACCTCCCTCCTTCCCCTCTGTGGTACTCCTAGGGTATTTTACCCTCCTAATAGCTAGCTGGTGGGGGGGAGTCTTTTATGGTGTATTTGTTTGTATATATGTACATACATGCTTATTTTTGTGTTTACCTCTATCTTTTTGGAAACATTGGCATCTATCCAAATTTTAACCTCCAGGAGGGCTACTGGCATCTGGGGCAAGAAACACTGAGGAAAATGGCATCGGCTGATGCCTTTATACCCGAGGACCAACAGAGATGACGTCGGGTGAAGTGCGACATCAGCCGAAGCCGGACCCGGACTTTGGAATCCGGCCGACTGAAGGGCTGCCTGACGACAGGACAACCCAGTTGTTATGACTGCAGATGCTATCCAGTTCGGACATCTACATTTATGGTAGGTACAAAACTGTACTTTTCCACACTTGTGTGTTCCTTTCTTGCTACTCGAACAAGTGCCATAGTTTTGGTTGTGTGAACCTCCTTCTAGTATATTTTTGATGTTATGGCCTTTTTTATATACATACTTAAGTGGTTTCTCAAACATGCAGTTTAAATCTGATAACTTGGCAAACCTGTTCCATTCATTATTTATTACCCTTTTCACTAAATTAGTTTCACCACTATAAGTAATGCCCTAGTCAAGCAAGAATTCCTTTTTTCTGTCATTGCAAAGGTATGTTATTTAACTTACATTGTTAATGCCCTTCCTGGACATATCTGGCAGAGATGCCTATTGCTTTTTTATATAACTAAATTTTGACATTTTATTTTGATTCAGTTTCCTGATACTTCTCAACCTCTTAGAACAAGAAACATAAAGAAAGCCAAAAACACTGCGTGTGTGCGTGTGTTGGGGGGGGGTGTTCAAAGATTTTAGATAATACTCTTACAAACTTAGAAAGTCTATAGAATAACAGGTTTTGCATCAGCATGCATTTTTCTGAAAAATATGAAATCTGAAACTCAAATGTGTGTCAGTGTTTAATGACTTCAATTCTCAGTGATTTGCTATAAAACCACACATTTTGGGGGTAATAGACCAGAAATATGAGGGAACAATCTGGGAATTCTGTGAAAATCTGGACAGTTGAGAGGAATGAATGTGTTTATTTTAAATATTTTATATTGTTGAATATTTTCACAGTTTTGACTGTTTGTGTTCTTACCTTAAAACTTCATTTGTAAACCTGGATGTATAAGCATTGTTACTTTCATTCCCTTAGAATTATTATTGTATTAGAATTATTTTTTAGTGGCAGTCTAATATTACTTTGACTTTATAACTAATAAAGTTTAGGGATCTGGTTTAATTATATCTTAAGATGATAAAGAACTGAATTTTCTGTTATATACTGAACATAAAAATCCAAACACATTAAATGATTTAATTATTGTAAAAAAAAAAAAAACTGTATTTGCTTTAATACTGCTATACATTCAAGTGTGCTAGCTTGCACTGCGCTTGAATTGTTTTTAGTGCTGTTTTAGCTGCTTTTCTGTAAATAAAAATTCTAAGCTTGTTTCCTGCCTTTCTTGTAACTAGTCTAGTCCAGATAAAGATTTGCTGTATCCAGGACTGTTTGTAAGCTTCTGATCCCCCTCAAGCCTTTCTGTGTTGGAAGGAAGCCTTCTAGCTTATCAGTAGGAGTGGTAAGCACTAGGTAGCCTATCTACCACAACAGGAGAGGTTTCTGGCCCAGAAATTTTAGTTTAATGGCCGTTTTGGGCAGTTTTTCCATCTCTTTCAACTTTCTGGTTTAAAAACTTGCATTTGTGTTTGTTTCCTGCCTTTCCTGTAACTAGTCTATTCCAGATACACATTTGCTGTATCCATGATTGTATGTAAGCTTCTGAGCAATGCCAAAGTCTGCTCTTCAGTTTTTCCCCTTAGGTTCATAGGTTCATAGGTTCATAGGTTGGTACTAGGCTATCAGCCCTAGGGCCTATACAAGCCTAGCCATAACAATTCCCTGGCTATTTCTTCCCACATTATTTACTTTCCTGGACCCCTGTCTAGCAGGGCGACTGACGTGATCCCTGGGGTGAATTTCCTTTCTCCCATCCAATCGTCAAGGTTCCTCTTGAAGAGGTCCAAAGAGCCACTCTGCTTGACATGTATGGGCAATCTATTCCAGAGTCTGGGGAGTCTCTGGGTCAGGAACCTATCCCTCCAGCATGTTTTGTTTATTGTGATGACAAGGTTTAGATCCCTGGAGCATGTAGCTCTGAGGGATTGGGATTTCTTTAAGTGTAGCATGTCCAACAGCTCTGGGTTTGACATGGCCTTGTATGTTAAGCAGAGATCGCCTCTGAGTAGACGATATGCGACAGAGTATAGCTGGAGTTTTTTAAGGCGGTCAGCGTAGGGCATCTGCTTTAGGCCTGTGATTCTTTTAGTGAGGTATTTCTGAGGCCTTTCCAGTTGTTGCAGATGTCTTGAGAGGTACATACCAAATGGGGCGTTGTATTCTATAATGGGTCTAATGAGGGATGAGTACAGTGGGACAATGACCTCCTTTTTTCTGGATGAAAAGCCCTTCGAGATGAGGTGTGCCACATAGAAGGATTTCCTGACTGTTGTGGCAATGTGGTTATTGAAGGTGAGACCACTGTCCACCTGTGTCCCTAAATCTCTTATCACACTTTCTGTGTTTAGTGTACTGCCACCTATATGGTAATTCATGGATACATGTTTTTTCCCAAAGGGGATAACAATACATTTCTTGGCATTGAGCTTGAGCCCATGGCTCTGGCACCAAGCATCTGTTTCTGTAAGGCCCTTTTGTAGAGTATCCACATCATTTGGGGATTCAATAATGGCTCCCAGTTTGCAGTCATCTGCAAACTTTGTTAGCCAGAGTGTTGACCTGTACTTCAGAGAAGTAGATGCCAAACAAGAGCGGCCCCAGGACTGAACCCTGAGGTACTCCACTTTTCACTTGTCTGGAGCTGGATTTGGAGTCGGCTATTTTTACAGTGTGGGTTCTATCAGTAAGCCATTTAGCAACCCATTGGGTGACATAGGGATTAATACCCAACTTAGTAAGTTTATCTATGATTCCAGAGTGGGGGATGGTGTCAAAGGCCTTGGCAAGGTCTAGATACGCTGTGTGGACCACCTTACCCTTGTCCATGGCTCTGGAGACTGATTCAAAGAAGTCAATCAGGTTCAGGAGACAAGATCGGCCCTTCACAAACCCAAACTGGGGGGGGGGTCCAGTGTTTGAAGGTTGCCAATGTCTTTGTTTATAAGTTCCATGATAATACGCTCCATGGCCTTGCAGATCAGGCTTGTCAGACTGATGGGACAGTAGTTTCCGGGATACAAGGTGGATCCCCCCTTGTGGATTGGGATAACTGTAGCTCTGCATCTCTCAGTGGGCACGAAACCTGAGGTGAGGCTATGATTAAACATGACACTTAGGTGAGGTGCCAGTTCATATTGTAGTTCATGTAGTGCACAGCCCGGGATGTCATCTGGTCCCATGGATGCTGTATTCTTGGTGTTAGAGAGTGTGTTTTGTACCTGTGTGGCTGTTATTACTGGAATTTGGCAATCTTCCGGTATTGAGATGGGCCATTTAGGGGGTGAGAGGGGGGTGAAGTTGGCACTGAATCGATCTGCCAGGATATTGGCAATATCCTTTGGATCAGTATATTTATTGCCATTCTGTTTTAGCTCAGAGCAGATCTGAGCATTGCCATTTAGATTCTTGACATAGTTATAGAATGCTTTGTGGTTGTCTTTGGAATCTTTGGCAATTTTATTTTCATAACTAGCTTTGGAGGATTTTATGAGGCATCTCAGTTTCTTACTGAGGCTAGTAAGGGAGTTTTTTGCATTCTGGGATTTTCCTCTTTTCTGCAAAAGTTTCTTCCTTTTGTTGTAAAGTTTGTTTATGGCAGGGGACCACCAGATTGGCTTCCTTTTTTTGGATGAGAGCATTTTGGTTCTATTTGGGATGGCACAATTCATTCATGAGTGGATGTGCTCGTACAGTGCCTTAGTGTAGATCTGCTAGTTCTCTCCTCTTCTGTACTTTTACTAGCTTATAAGTCTACCACTTTACCAGACTTCTTGTAGCAATTATTGTAACAAGAAAAGTGCTACCAGCACTAAATGTTCTACAAGGAAACAGCTCCAGCACTTATTATTAATGCCCATCCCTCCAGGTATGTCTAAAGATCAGTTCTCTGTGCTTTCTCCTATTAACCTTGGTAACTTGGGCATCCTGAGGCAATGTAGCAACTGCCTCATGTACACTGGCACCCCTATCCTATTACCTCCCAACACTCAAACTTGCGAGAGATACACTTATATATCCAAATTAGAAGCCACGCACTCTCCAGCCAAGACTGGAATAACTGGTCTAGAGGAGAAGGTCAGCACTTGCACCACACCACATGTAACACATAACCATCCAGAACAGACACCAGCACTGCCTTCACATAAAAACACAAACCACATACCCACCTTCATGCAGTCTCTCAGTAGAAATCTACCAAAACAGCAAAGACCTCCAAGGCAGAAACACATTTGACCACCACAACAGAACACTAATCACAAGACATATAACTCTCCTAAACAGTGTGCCACTCAGCCAAAGCCCCTAAGGCAAAACAGCATGCCCAACACACTAGTCATAGGTGACTCGATAGTAAGGTACACTGATGTCCCACTCACTAGGTTGAATAAGGAGAAAGTAACAATCAGCTGCCTGTCAGGTGCCAGGATGCACCACATAACGCATGCACTCAGGTCCCTCAACAACAGGTACAAATATGACTCTGTCGTTGTGCGTGTGGGTGTGAACGACCTGAAACGTACCTCCCTAGACTACATGAAAAGAGACATAGAGGAGCTCTCAGATTGTGTAGCCCAGGTGGGTATGACCATACCCCTGAGCAGTATCCTACCATCGCCCAGAATGATAACACAGTGCAAGCAGAAAATGTTTGATTTCAACAATTGGCTAAGTTTCTGGTGTCATTCTAAGGGGATCTAGTATCTGTCTGCCTAGGATGACATGATTGACAGACCTCGTTGCTTTGCCAGAGATGGCCTGCAACTGTCACCCCTGGGCTTCCAGATACTGGCCAAGGGTCTTGCCACCTCTATAGTGCCTTTTTAGGCAGTGTTCCAAAAACCAAATTACCACAGTAACAGCTACAAACCAATGCGAAAGGGTCATACTTGTCAATGCTAGAAGTCTAAATCTCAAAATGCACTCACTTGAAGCACTCCTTAAAATGGAGAACATCAACATTTGTGCTCTAACAGAGACCTGGTTCAAGACAGCAGAAAGCACCCCTGCACAACTAGGCTATAACTCATTCCACACCTTTCGGCCACAGAACTTGGACTGAAGCTCCAAAGGTGGTGGTGTTTCCATATTCATAAAGGAGGTACACATCTCCAGACTGGTAGCCCAACATAACGCATCTGAGATACTTCAGGTGCAGCTAACATTGGGTAAGACATCAATTCAGGTTGTAGCCTGCTGTAGGTCTCCAACCATGTCCCAAGACACATAGTCCATATTCCTAAGTACCCTGGAGAATATTAGGGTCCAACCTAACACTGTCATACTAAGTGACAATGACAATGACCCCTCCATTATCTGGGAAAAACTCATGTACCAATACACTTGCGCAACATTTCCTGGAATTCATTAATTCCAATGCTCTAGACCAGCTCATTCTTACCCCCTCTAGAGGTAGCAACATCCTTGACCTGGTCATTACTAACATGGGTGATTGTTGCTCTACACCAATAGTCAACTGCTCCCTGGTTAACTCTGACCACAAACTAATCACCTTGGACATCCACATCCCTCCCACTCCCTCTGGAAAGGTAACCACAATGAAAAACTTCTCCAAAGCTAACTTTGGGCTCCTAAAAACATGACCTCCATGTGCTTGTAGGTATATATCTCTCTATCTGTCTGTCTATCTATCTATCTATCTATCTATCTATCTATCTATCTATCTATCTATCTGTCCGTCCCACTTTATGCACACGCACACACACCCAAATGTATATGTGTGTATATTTTTGCCTCATATTTTTGGTCTGCTGTTCATAAAAGTTGTAGTTTTCTGGCAAATCACTGAGGATTAATGTTATTAAATAGTGACACCCCTAGTATACATCTGATTTTGGACACTCCTCCCAGTACCATCTCATCAGCTAATTCTTCTGAGTAAGGAGAGATCAAGTGGGAAGGCCCACCCCCTTAGTTTCTTCTTCTTCTTCTTCTTTCAGCTTTTTCCCGGTTAGGGGTCACCACAGTGGATCACCTGTCTGCTCATGATTGGCAGTGGAGTTTTACGGTGTCGAGTTGCCAGCCCAGCGCTCAACCTTCCATAGAAGGCACACACTCGCATGCTCACACTCACGCCTAGGGCCAGTTTAGAGTGTCCAATCCACCTACAGCATGTCTTAGTTTATAACCTTGAATTATCTTCTGTTTCCTCCCTTCCCACTTATCTTACAAAAACTCTTACACTTTATTCAGCTGCATTTACTGTATTTGTGTTTTTTATTTTATTTTATTTTAACATTTGTTTACCGGGAAAGTTCGAGTTTGAATGAAGCCAATTTTCAGGGGAGGCCCGGGGGAGAAATGCTCCAGACGCATGTCTTTGTAATGTGAGAGGCAACTGGAGCAGGGAGTGCATGCAGACTCTGCACAGAGGGCACCCTGGCCGAAAATCGAACCAGAGAATTTCTTGCTGTGAGGTGACAATGCAACCACTGCACCACTGTGCCATCCAAAGCAGTGGAAGGAAGCAGTTTCTTCCTGTTTTATTATTTTATTTTGGTTTTGCTGCTTGTTCTTAAAAGTGTTCAATTGCATTTATTCCGCTGCATTTATTTCTGCTTCTTGTAGCCTAATTAAATTGTATCTGTTATTCTAAACCTCTAAGTTTTGGTTTAAACACTTGGGCTCCAGGCCAGTTATTTTACATTAAGAAGGTTTGTGGTCTTAATTCTTGTGGAAGGAGAGGGTAGCCTCTGCCCTTCTGAGATGGAAATTGATGGTGAAGGCTTATTGTGGCTGTTGTTCTAAGTGTCTTTGTTCTGGCTTAAGTACTTGGATTCCAAACCAGTTATCTGCCATTAGGAATATTTGGGGTCTAAACTCTTCTGGCAGGAGTGGATAGCCTGCACCATTCTAAGCTGGGCATTAATGGCTGAAGGCTTATTGTGTCTGTTATTCTGAAAGTGTCTTAGTTCTGGTTTAGGCACTTGGGGGTCCATGCCAGTTGTTTTATATTATGAAGGTTTGTGGGCTATACTCTTCTGGCAGGAGTGTGTAGCCTGTACCCTTCTAAGCTGGAAATGCTGGTGAAGGCTTAGTGTGCGTGTTATTCTGTGTCTGTTCTCATTTAAGCAGTTGGGCTCCAGACCAGTTATTTCACACTAGAAAGGTTTGTGGTCTGCAATCTTGTGTGATTATTCTACTGAATTTCTGCTGTAATTAAACTGTTTTTCTACCTTTGTGACTGCAATTTCCTGCACTTTGAATTACTAGTACTGCATTTTACAGCATAGGCCAGATTCAGGCTTGCTGAATCTAGATTGTTTGGTATCGTTTGAGCACTAAAATCAGACATCTTACACTAAGAAGCCCCCCCCCCCGCCCTCTTGTGGCAAAAGTGTGCAGTCAAGGACCCATCTGAGTTACAGATTGCTGGAATAAGGCTCATTTCCATTTGGTTACTTTGTTTAAAATGATTTAACTTTGCTTGTTTTTAAGCATTGTGTTAGTGCGGGTTTGCACTCAGTTTAGCAAAGCTGCTCAGGGACTGGTGACTTTAGACAGAAATCTGGAGTGAATCAGAACTAAATCCAAGGCATCCATTGAAATCTACTGAACTGCTGCTTTATTTAAACTGTTTTTTTTTTTTTTTGCTGTTGTGACTGTGATTTTCTGCACTTTGAATTTCTAGTACTTCTGCATTTTATAGCATAGGTTAGATTCAGACTTACTGAATGTAGACTGTTTGGTATCACTTGAGCACTAAAACCAGACATCTTACATTAAGAAGGCCCCCCTGCACCCTTGTGGCAGAAGTTTGCACCCTAGGACCCATCTGAGATGGGATTGCTAGAATAAGAATGCATAGAAGCAAAAGCCTAAAAAGATAATTTTCCCAAGATATCTGTTAGAGAACCCTCTTAAGTTCTCCTGCTTCACTGGTCGAATGCAGTTGCACACTGTTGCCATCTGAGCAACTCAGTTTTGCATTGTGAAGCACTGATGAAATTTTCTTCCCATAGCCCTCCATAGAATAGCTGCTTTTTGTTAGTTTTACAGCAAAACCTGGTCCATCTAGCCTGCTCCCACTAGTTACTGCAGTATATATCTGCTGTGATGGACTGACAATTTCCCACCATTTCTCCAGCTAGCCTGCTTGACATAGGCATCCTGAGGCAATGTAGCAATTGCCTCATGTATACTAACAACCAATTACTCTTGAAACTAATACAGCATGTGAGAGATGTATCTATACCATGAATTTGCAATCATTTATTTCACATAATAACAAACCAAATATCAAACAGGTCGTCAGCATACACACTTCAACTCTTGCACATAAGCTCACAACACATTAACCGACATACATGGAGGTACACGCTAGAAGCCTGTCTAAAGATCAGAGACTTCCCAAATGCATACACTGCTGATCCAACATAATCCACTACACATAATAATACACATAACAGTGTCTTAGCCAATAAACCCTTAAGGCAAAACACCTCAGAATCAAATGTCTTGGTCATAGGCTATTCCATAGTGAGACACACAGATGTCCCTTTCACCAGGATGGACAAGGAAAAGGTCACGATCAGCTGCCTGTCAGGTGCCAGGATCCATCAGATCACACACACACACACACACACACACACACACACACACACACACACACACACACACACACACACACACACACACACACACACACACACACACACCACACACCACACACTCAAGTTTCTCAACAATAAGTACCATTATGACTGTCATAGTCCATGTTGTAGTGAATGACTTGAGACTTACCTTACTGGACTATATGAATAGAGACATAACTGAGCTCTCAGATTATGTGTCCCAGGTAGGTATGTCCCTAGCCCTATTCAGCATTCTACATTCACCCAGGATGATCAGGATGATTCCTCAGTATAGACAAAAAATGATTGATTTTAACAACTGGCTTAGCCTGTTGTGTCAGTCCAGGGGGATCCAGTATCTGTCGGTCTGGGAAGATATGGTCAACAGACCATGCTGCTTTGACAGAGATGGTCTTCACCAGATGCCTTTTGGCTTTTGGTTACTGGCAAAGGTACTTACCTCCCCTATAGTGCCTTTTTAGGTATTGTCATAACAACAGAATTCCCAAGGTAAAAAAATCTACTAGAGATAAAGTCAAGATTATGCTGCTTAATGCTAGGAATCTAAATTGGAAACTGCACTCACTGGAAGTACTCCTTACCTTGGAAGATGTCAATGTCTGTGTAGTCACACAAACATGGTTCAAGGCCATAGAGAGCACCCTGGCCATCAAAGGCTAAGGCTACAATGCCTTCCACATGTTCAGACCTCAAAATGAGAGTGAAAGAACCAAAGACAGAGGTGTATCCACCTTCATTAAAGAAAATACACCTCGAGACTGTTCAAACAGTATGACTCCCTAGAGCTTCTCCAAGTCCAACCAACTGTAGGTGAAACCCCTTCCATATCATTGTTAGCTATATGTCCCCCACCATGAACCACAAGAGTCACTCTACCTACATGGACCTACTTGAGTCATTCACTATACAGCCAAACACCTTGGTCATAGGTGATTTCAACTATCCTTCTATCGGCTGGGATTCATATATGAGGACAAACACACTCGCCCTAAGATTATTGGACTTTGTAAACACAAATGCTGTGGAACAGATAGTCTGTACCCCCACAAGGAGCTTGAATGTCCTAGACTTAGTATTCACCAAAATAGTGGGTCTCTGCACTGCCCCCTGTGTGTTACCCTCCCTGGTACGGTCTGATCTTAAATATGTCTCGTTCGAAGGAATGATCTTACCTGACCCCACCCCGTCCCCAAGATCAAAAAGGATGAAAAATTTCTCCAAAGGAAACTATAGCCTTCTAAGCAATGACATAAATAGTTTCAAAGCCTCTGCTACTACTGTCAACGACTGTTATACAGAAGTATACACAAATGCCCTGTATAAACACCTATACAAATGTATACTTCAGCTGTATCTTGATGGATCAAAACAAGGTCCTCACAAAAAAACAAGCCACCGTTTTGGACATCAATAAAGATTATACAACAAGAGGAAGAAACTAATGTCCAAGAACAAGAGGGAACTGACTCAACAGAGGAATGACACCCTCCACTGCTTAAACAAGCAAATTAGATATCTTGTAAAGTCCTCTAAAGCCAATTATGAAGCTAAACTAGCATCCCTAGCTAAGGATAATCACAAGGCATTCTTTAGCTAAGTCAGAAATCTAAAAGGGAAGGCCCTACTTTGTGCCAAACTAGTAGTGGATGGTACGACTCATATTGACCCTAAGGACATTGCCAGCCTGCTAGCAGACAGATCTGGTGCAAACTTTCCCCCCTGCCCCCACCAGAAATAACCCAAAGCATACGTGTCACCAGTCCTCTACCTAGTATCTCCAAAGAGCAGGTCATAACTGCACTCTTCATGGCCAAAAACACAGCCTCTATTGGACCAGATAACATACCAGGCTGCATACTAAATGGTCTAATTAAAAAAACAAAAATATCTTGGGTACAAATCCAGGAGCTGAATCAACAAACTTATACAATAAAAAAACGCAGTAGCTCTGGAACCACTAGTAGCTATTTTCTTATGTTGCATAAGAAAATAGCTACTTGTGGTCGTGGAGCTATTGTGTTTTTTTATTATTATTAAACGGTCTAAAATAGGACCTAGTGGAAGCTCCTGGCACTCTCTTCAACCACATTCTAAGTACTGGTTCTGTCCCAGCAAAGTGGAAAACAGTAGTGGTAATTTCCTTGCACAATGGGGGTCCATCAACTGACCTGGGAACTATAGATCACAAGGTCAATTGGCTGTATAACAGGAGGAAGAAAATCATGGCAAAAATTAGGAGGTGCAGCACCCAGCAGGATAAAAGCACTTTCATCAAACTAAACAAACAACTCAGAGGACAAATAAAGTCATCCAAAGCCAAATATGAGGTAGGTTTGGCCTCCCAGGCCAAGGACAACCACAAAGAATTCTTTCACTATGTCCATAACCTGAAAGGCAATACACAATTATGTGCAGAGCTCATTGTAAATGGAGACACCTATACTGAGCCAGAAGATGTAGCAAACCTTCTGGCTGATAAATTCAGCTCCAACTTTACCCTTCTCTCCCCCTCAACCTTCCCTCAGGAAATATCATCAAGTCTAGCTCCCCTATTATCACTAGGGAACAGGTCCTTAATGCTCTCTCTAAGACCAAGAACACTCAATCAATGGGCCCAGACAATATCCCAGGATGCCTTCTTAATAACATGAAACATGACCTATCAGGGCCTCTGGAATTACTATTTAACTGTAGCCTCCAAACAGTTTTCATTCCTCATGAATGGAGAAAGGCAACAATCATCCCTCTGGACAAAGGTGGGCCATCTACAGAAATTGGAAACTACAGACTCATAATTCTCACTAGTCTTTTATGTAAAGCCATGGAAAGAATTATCATAGAGATGATCAACAGAGATATAGTAAACTTCTAGACACTGGATCCAACCCAGTTTGGTTTCATCAAAGGCAGATCATACCTATTCAACCTGGTGGACTTTTTCGGGAAGGTCACCAAAGCAATGGATAAGGGCAGAGTCATTCACACTGCCTACCTTGACCTGGCCAAGTCATTTGACACAATAACCCACTCGGTATTGTTGACAAACTCAAGAGATTAGGCAAAAACCTATATGTCACCCAGTGGATAGCCAACTGGCTCACAAACAGGACCCAGGAAGTTAGAATTGGGGAGTTTACCTCTACAAAGAGGCCAGTCACAAGTGGAGTCCCTCAGGGATCAGTCCATGGACTGCTACCTTTTGGCATTTACTATTCAGAAGTCAAGGCTAATGTCAGTAGTCTCTGGCTGACTTAATTTGCAGATGATTTGAAATTAGTAGCTGTCATTGAATCTCATACTGACACAAATACAGACAAAAAACTGGTGTCAGAGCCATGGACTAAAACTAAATGCCAAGAAATGTGTAATGCTATCCTTTGGGAAGTCATCCATCCCTGCTAACTATCATATTGACAACATACCCCTTAGAGGTGACCCAGTAGTAAGGGACTTAGAGACACACATAGATAGCAATTTAGCCTTTGATCATCACGTGTCTACAGTGGTGAGGAAATCATTCTATGTTGAGCAATTTATAAACAAAGGTAATGCATCTAAGTCCAAGAAGTAATTGTTCCACTGTATTTGGCATTCATCAGACCTATCGTTGAGTACAGTGCCCCCTTTTGTTATGTACCTAACCAGGCATATCAAACAATTGGAACATCCACAGAGGTTCCTCACTAAAAGAATACAGGGCATAAGTAATATGTCCTATGTAGACCTCTTCAAAGCCCTATCTCTGTACTCTGTATCCTACAAGCTTTTGAGGGGACATCTATGTCTGGCGGACAGGGCATTTTCAAACCCCACACTGACTGGCCACATGCATATCCACAACACAAACAGCACCAGAATTACCCATTCTAAAGACTTAAACCTTGCCTGTGATATAAGTAGGACCTGTTGGAGAGATAAGCATGTATCCCAGAGATTACCCCATCTGTGGAACAGGCTCCCCATCCATGTGAAGCAGAGTTCCTCCCTAATCCAATTCAAGTGCAACTTGGACAATTGGATGAGAAACCAGAAATTCATCCCTGGTTTGGCACCTATGTCTCTAATGGACAGAGGTAACCTGTAAATGGTTCATCTCCCAGGCCCATGCTTACACTTATCTAGGGTATCAGAACTTGTCAGAGATTTGGGATGCATGGCTAGGCTTAAAAGGCCCTTGTGATCATTAGCCTAGTAAACACCTATGAACCTATGACCCAAAAGCCTGGAAAACTCTAGTCCCAGATGCAGTACCTATCTTCTGGTTAAAAGTATTAACATTTCTGCATGAATATTTAGCCATGAGTAAGAGCTATCTATATGCGTACACTGAACAGACACCAACCTGGCTAAGAACAGGAAAAACAATGTTCCTACTTATGAGTGAACCTGCAAGCTACCCTACTAATTATAGACCACAAACTTGCCTTCCAACGACATATAAACTATACACTGGAATTGATGCCAACAGAGTTTATAGTCATGTAGAAGAAAACTCAATTATGGCAATAGAACAAAAAGGGCAATAAAAGAAAGTCATATGGAACAAAGGATCATTTGTTGCTAAGTAAAGTCATAGTGGGAGAACTGTCAAAAGGGAAAGAAACTAAGTATGGGATGGATTGACTACAAAAAAGCATTTAATAGCATCTCACTGGGAGTGGGAGGTTGGTGTAATGGGTTAAGGTGCTTACCTTACAAACACAAGGTGCAGGGTTTGATTCTCACATGGGGTAATTGGCTAGGCTTAAAATAGCCCCTGAGGACAGTTAGCCTAGTACTAATCTATGAATCTATGAATCACATTCATGGATAAAAGAGTGCTTAAAATGTATAAGATACACTCCACACCGATCGACTACATTACAGTAACCATGAGACAATTGCAGATCACTTTGCAATTAAGCCATGACGAAGGACTAATTATTATTCCAGGGATAAAAAATTCCAAGGGAGATATGCCAGGGTGAATCTCTGTCACTGCTGCTATTCTGTCTTTCCCTCAAACCATTAAGCTGTGTACTTGGCTCTAATTTGACTCCTAGAAAGCAACAAAGTGCAAAGATTCTCATTTTCTGTTTGTCGGTAATTCAAAATTGTATAGTTCATCAGACGAGGAACTGAAAGCACAATTGCAAGTTGTCAAGACTTTTTCAGATTATATAAGAATGTCATTTGGTCTTGATACATGTGCAAAAGCAACCTTTAAAGCAGGAAAACTGCAGCACCAAGAAAACTTCAGTTTGGGACAATAATGTGATATAAAGGAACATGAGCAAGAGGGAGTGTATAAATATTTGGGAACTGATGAAGGCTCTATGATAAAATATGAACAAATGTGAATAAAATTTACTAAAGAATATTTTAGAAAACTTAAATTAATCCTGAAAACAGCATTGACATCTAGAAACAAAATTCAAGCTGTAAACCAATCTTCTCTTCCTGTCCTAACTTGCAGTTTTGGCGTGATTGATTGGCTACAAAGTGTGTTCGGTAGATTAGACATTAAAACAAGAAGGATGCTTCATACTCACCAAATGATTAATAAAAAACAGTGCATACCAAGATTATGTATTTCCCGTTCTGAAGGAGGTGTGGGCCTCCTTGAAATTGATTACAATTATAGATCTGCAATCATGGGACTGTACACATATCTGCTGAACTCACAAGAACCAAACGTGAAAGTTTTGAAACATGAGGAGAATAAATCTAAGATGACTTTCTTGCTTAGTCCTACAGAAGCATATCAGCATCAAGCAGGAATGGAAATCAAACCAGAAGTAGATAAAATTCAGGCAGAATCTGAATGTGCCAATAAACATAAGAAAGAATATAAGGTGATGGATCAGATGAGAAGGCATGAAATGTGGAAAATGCATAAGTATAGTTGCAAGTATAGAAAATTTCTGGAGTAACCTCACGTTGATCTGGATCAAACACAGGAATGGTTAAGGAGAGGTAAATTCAAACCAAGCGATGAAAGGTTAATATTGGTGGCCCACGATAGTAAGCTACATACACGTTGATTTACAAAGTCCATTGACCACATGGGAGAAGCAGACAAATTTAGGTTTTGTAAAATAGAATTGAAAACAGTTGCATACCTTACTGCTGGCTGTGACATACTAATGGCAGAAGGAGTGAAAGGCATAATAATGTGGCAAGACTGTTGCACTGGGGATTGTGCAAACATTATGGTATTGAAGTGGCTGAGAAACACTAGAAACATGAGCCACAAAGCATCACAGAAAAAGATAAAGTCTACATCACATGGGATCACCCATTACCAACAGTTCAAAAGATAGATGAGAGAAAACGGGATGTAGTGGTCCATGAAAACAAGATAAAAGTAGCATTGAAATCGGCATACCCAGTGACGACAGTGTCTTGTATACAGAGGCACAAACTCATAAAATATCAGGATTTCCAGGCAGAAATGAGAGCAATGTGGAAGAAAAACACACAGACAGTTTCTGTAGTAGTAGGAGCAATGGGTCTTATGAAAAAGAATCTACCAATACATGTAACTCCATATGAATTGCAGAAGGAGTCATCACTGGATACATTGTGGGTGCTGCAAAGACCACTTTTGTCTGACATCAAAGATTGAAACAATACTAATTTCATGAACGTTAATCACACTTTGACTTAGTAATGGGGTCCATTCCTGTTATGGTTTTAGAAATCCCAAAGATTTGGAGAAATTAAAAAAAATGTGAATTAGCCCATATGTCACTATATGGGTATTCATCTGGCTCACAGACAGAATGCATACAGTCAAAGTTGGGGATTCCACCTCTACCAGCAAACCAGTTACCGGTGGTGTACCACAAAGATCTGTACTGGGCCCCATACTGTTTGGAATCTAGTTCTCAGAAGTCCAGGTGCAAATAGATGACCTGTGGCTTACCAAGCTCGCCAATGACTGCAAACTGGGTGCAATCGTTGAGTCCCTCAGTGATGTTGACATACTGCAAAAAGGGCTTACACAAGCAAATGATTGTTGCCAAAGCCACAGATTTAAACTAAATGCAACAAAATACATTATCATCCCTTTTGGCAAAGGGGAAGTCCCTGCAAATTACAATAGTATCAGTACACCCCCCCCCCTTAGCTCAAACCCTGTGGTGAGAAATTTGGGTACACAGGTTGGTAGCAACCTTAACTTCAATTATATGTCCACAGTGGCAAAGGCCTTCTACATTGCACATCTCATAAGTAAGGGCATCACATCTGGATTTAAGGATGTTATAACTCCCCTGTACTCATCCCTCATCAGAACACTAATAGAGTACCTCACCAGACACCTGCAGCAGCTGGAGAGACCTCAGACGTTTCTCACCAGGAAAAGTCAGGGCCTCCAGTACATGACCTACATGCACAGATTGAAGGCTGCTCAGTGCTGACTTGTGCCTTGCCTACAGAGCAGTCTCAGACACTGTCCTAATGGAAATGCTACACATCTGTAAGTCAAATGGGACAAGACTCACTCACTCTAGGGATTTTAACCTAGCCTGTGACATTAACAGGACATGTTGGTGGGGGCAGATATGCCTCCCAGAGATTGCTACTGCTCTGGAACAAACTCCCAATTCATGTAAAACAGAGCTCCTCAATTACCCTATTTAAATGTAACTTAGACAGCTGGATGGGAGACTGTAAATTTACCCCACGGGTGTCACCTATGTCCCTCTTGGATAAGGGCAGTTGCTGCAGATCGTAGACTTGCTCTGCAGATATAGACCATACAACTTGATTAATAAGGGAACAAGGGTATAACATGGCTAGACTTATACCGGCTCTTTGGCCAATAGCTAAGTAACTTCCTATAGAACCTATGTGGTCTACTGTTAATGTCTATATTCACAGATGAATGCCAATACTGAATTTTTGGTCAAGAGTGGCAGTTTGCTGCAGTGGAAGGAATAGAAAAGACTTTTTTTGGATCTCAGGTATGAGAGGACCTTTTTTTTTTGCTTCACAAGTATGCAAACTCTTTTTAAGTTGTGGGTGATAGATATTGTGTAAATTAAAACGCTTTTCCCCAATATACTGCGTGTACAGTGAAAGGAATTGTGCAAGGCCAAACAGCAGTTTTCAAAATAATATGCTTGCTTTGCAAGAACAGTTATGTTCAGCTTAGATATTAACATATAGCTGTGGGCATTACTGCAAATGCATCTTGTTATAGAAAAAAGAAAGTTGACTTTCTTGGCTTTCAGATGCAGAAATAAATAAATAAATAAAATGCAGACAGGTCAAGTGATACAAAGATGACGTGGAGAGACTTTTGTGAAGTCTTCAGATACAGCAAGGACCAAAAAAGGGGATGAAATAACCATGGATTTTTTCATGACACAATGACACAGACAGAAACCAGAAGAACAAGTCACAAGGACATTAAAAATAACATTGGTTGAAAAGAGTATATAAACTGGACAGTATGTTTCATTCAGTGGTGACGTTTTAGACTGTGTGTGCCTTAGTCTCCTCATCTGTCTAGCTGTGTTATAATAGAATTGAAATAGCTCTGACAGAATTAACTGTTTGGCAGGAATTTGTTTTGAGACAAAGTATAACAGATACAGTAGTACAGAGTTTGTCTGGTCTACTTTTGGACATTTCTTCAGAGGCAAAATAAAGACCTCTGCTTGACATTTTCTTCAGAAAAGAAAGAGATACATTTCTTTAGTGGGGACTCCAGATCGGGGAACTGGGCAGTGTGCAAGAAGCCCTAGCTACATCTCTGTTGTCACATATACAATATAGCAGGCAAAGCTGAACGTCTGTCTCCACAGATGTATGCAGACAATAGTACTTCACTACCTTTGGTCACAACAGATGCAGGCAGGTACTAGTTTTTGAACACGTCTCCCAGGTATATCATATGCCTCTAATAGAAAACATGGTAATCTCTGTACTGCTCAATGAATCGTCTTTCTTTTTTCCATGCTAATAGACTGGTTCAGTCTCTGTGTCTCCGTGACTCTTGCTATGATTTGATTTACATGTATTTGGGTGGAATCCTCTTCCGTTTTAATGATTCATTATATTCTATTCTTTCTATGGCTTCCACTGGTATACCAGTTCTACCAGGGTGAAGGAGCGGGTGTTTGAATATTAATTTCTAAGCAGTTGGATGTAAGATCACCATTCTGTCTGCAGATATGAGATATAATTCATTTCTTAGCTCTCTCCTGATTTTTTTTTGTCAGGCTGTTCTGGGATTTATTGCCTCTAGCCCAATAGCAGAGTTTATATCATTCTCACTAGGCTTTGCACACTTATTTTAGTGTTAAGATGGTTCTGTGTGTGATTGCATATCTGCATGCATTACACTGGTATTTGGCTTCTACTTCTTCACCTTCTTCTTCCTTTCATGCCATAGATAACTGAGTGTTGATTCTATCTGCCTAGTTCGTTTGACGGTACCAGTTTCAGAATTTAGCCTTAAATAGCCCCAGCATTGCACAATATAGGGTAATGAAACAGATACGTTGTCCCTGTATGCTTTGATTCATCTATTGATGCCACAATTATGCCCATTTTTATCTGTAATAATTCAAATCCCCACTGGGATGTTGGTTTACCAGTTTTATCTATTATTATAGATATAAAAAATGGGTTGTGATCAGACAGTGCTGCAGTAATGATTTGCATGTTTTCAGTTTTGGGGCTAAGGTGTTTAGATATTAAAAAAAAAACAGATCTAGTCTGCTAGGAATTTTTAAACTAGTCATGTATGCAAATTGTTTGGGTTTTTCATTGTACAATCATCTTTTAGTCCCCATTTTTTTACATATACTTTCAACAAAGCTGTAATGTTAGGGGTATGATTAGTGCCTCCTGGAGTCTATTCAAGCCATGAGCCATGGGTCTAGAATGGTGTTAAAGTCTCTTCCCATCAATATATAGTGTTACTGACATTCTCTCCAGTACAGCTGTTTGGAGTGTGGACCTTTACCTCCTAGTGAGTGTGGCTTGAGCCTTTAAAAAAATCAAGCCATCACCTTACAATTCTAACAAATACTCTGACAGAGGTCATGTATCAGTACAGTTGTGTTTGTCACCATGCATGTTTCAACATAAAATATTCTGATACCTTTTTTGTAGCATGATTTTGGAATTATTTATGCAAATATGAACAAGCAATATTTGATGCCTAGAGGCACAGTAGGAGTTAACTGCAGAAACACCTGGAGGTGCACTCGGCTGTAATGAGTTAATAAGTTTCATCACTTCTGCAAGTAAGCTCATCCAGGGGGGATTAATGCAATTATTGGGGCCATAAAAGTTAATTGGCAATATTGGTTGGTTTAAACATCTGTATTTAAGAATGATCCACCTTCCCTATTTATCTTTATACCACTGTTTTACCATGCTCTTCAATGTATGGTGTATTAAGATGATAGCTCCGCTCTTAGCCCAGGTGGTATGGCTATTATATACTTTTCCATGCCACAGCTTATTGAGGAAATACTTTAATTTGGTTTCCTGAAAAAGATCATTTCAAACTTTCTAATTTGTTACAACCTTGACTTTAATGTAGTCTGACATAGTTTCACATCCCATGATGTAAAGAGAATTGATGCTGGTCAGTGGAGATTAGTATAGGTTTCCAATTCCTGTTCCAGAGTATTATTGGTATGGATTCATTATATGGAAGTATTGTATTTGTGTAACACAGATAATTGTCTTGAAGTGAAATAGATATCAGATATTTAATGGGTTGAGCACTTGTGAAATTACTTCTTTCAATGCAAATATCACTAACTCTGTAACCTAGGTTTGGATAATTAACTCCAGATATACCCTTTAAATGTAAAAAAAGGATCATAATTTCATAGGTGTGTACTAGGCTAACAACCACAAGGGCTTTTTTAAGCCTAGCCATGCATCACACATATCTGACAAGTTCTGGTACCTTTGATAATTTAAGCAGGGGCTTCAGAAATTAAACATTTACAAGCAGAGGCCTGAGAGATGAAACCTTTACAGGCTGCCTATTGCCATTAGAGACCCAGGTACTAAACCAGGGATGAATTTCCTGTTCACTATCAAATTGTCCAAGTTACTATTGAATTCAGTTAGGGAAGAACTCTGCTTCACATGGATGGGAAGCCTGCTCCAGAAAAGAGCTAGTCTCTGGGGTACATACCTGTTTCTCCAGCAGGCCCTATTTATATCACAGACAAGGTTTAAGTCTTTAGAACTGGTAATTCTGGTGTTTGGTTTGTAAATCTGCAGGAGATCCATCAGGGTGGGGTCAGACAGTGCCTTGAATGCCAGGTATAAACCTCCCCTCAACAGCCTGTAGGAGCCTGGATATACTATAATAGTGTTGGTATATTGTTTTGTTGAGTACATTTTTAGCCTTACCATTATAGAAGGCAGGGCATGACATACATTTTGCCAAGTAGGCTAACCTCTCTGATCGGCAGTTGAACATAACATAGATGTTCATACCCTATTGTGTCACCATAGCTGGTTTCAGTATAAGTGCACTGATGTCAACATCCATATTTTGTCATAGTCCAAGAGTCACTTTGTGTGGAAACAATTGGTTTCTCCAATAGCCATTTTATGTTAGTCTTATTCTTAAAGGTGAATGAAGGGATTTTGTTTGAGTCCCTCATCACAGTGTAAGAGGGCCCAATTTCTCTGCAGCACTTTTTGGATGTCTTTAGAGACCAGTGGGTAATATAAAACCATATTGGTGTGGCCAAAAGTATCCTTACTTTCATTTGTCTTGTGTTTCAACTTAATATTATCAAGGCCATACCTAATAATAGGTGTGTGTCTATTGTCTCTGTCTTCCCACACATCTTTCTAAAGATTATCAAGAAGAGTTTAAGGATACCCTATTTCCAAAGACATAGATTTTAGGGTGTCAAACTGTGCTAAACAGTTGTTATCTTTAGATGTCAGGCAAGAAATCCTGATAAGCTGGCTTTTCGCAATCCCCTTCTTTTGATGGAAAGGGTGACAGCTGGTGTATGACAAAAAAGAATTACAGAATGTAGGTTTCTTGTAAATCTGTGTGTTCATACCACCGTGCTGGTCTTTTTTGATTTTGGTGTCCAAGCAGTGGATCTGAGTTGGGTCAGCATGGTGGGTAAATCTTAAAAAAGTGATACTAGACTGCATTTCATCCATAAAAATACCCAATTATGTCTCTGTGCCCGACCAAAGGTTCAGTAAATCATCCAAATAGTGAAAACACCCCACACATTTTTTGAATAAAGGAAGCTTGAAGAAATTCCTAACTTCCCATCCCAGCAAGACGATATTTGAAAAGGTGGGGGTACATGTGGCCCTCATAGCTATACCTTTCAGCTGCTTGTAAAATTCCCCACCAAGGTCAGAAATGTATTGACCAATGCAACCTCCATGAAATCACAAACCAGTGTGGTGTCTGAAAGTGTAAGAGAACCATATTGTGTCACAATTTCACCGAACCATAACAGACCTTCCTTATGGGGAATCACAGTGTATTAACTTTGGATGTCAGAAGTCGCAAGAAGACATTCTCTCTTCTCTGAAGATTGTAAAAAAATGGTGAACAACATACTAAGTGTGAGGATACAACTGAGATAGTAGCACTAGTCCGGTATTCCCATGTCTGACATGACAGATACTGCTGCATGATCATACACCCAACACTCGGGCATACTGTGGTGTGTCCCCTATGGGCAACACCCCAATAATACATCATAAGAACACTGCCAAATAATTAGCAGTGTGCTATTGAAACCACTGTAAAGGGACAGTCCAATGAGACCAGTGTGCCACAATGACAACAGACAATGCACCCTTAATATATAGTATATCTTATGTATGTGTAAGACAGCAGGAGATCAATGACATGCCATTATCACAGGTCTACAACAGGTTTAATGTTGCAATACCTACTCCCCATATGTCTATTCACCCATGTGGTTTCTGTTGTACACAAAATCAGTTACATACCTGATGGAATACAGTACTCCTCTGTTGATATATGGTGATAGTAAAGTTTTCACAAAGGCATGCTCTGTGTGAGGAAAGTCTCATACAGACTGGTTCTCCATAGCCAGTTGTTTGCCTTTTAAACATGCTTCTCATCAGCAGGTGATTACCTCTAAACTAGTCTGTGGGTCTGAAATGCTAATTGCAGCAAACACAGCTGATTTGCACTATCACCAGCCAATGACATGCAACCACTGTACAATATATAAGGCCTTCATGTAGGTTAGGGTCCCTTTCTAATATGATGTGCTGGACATTACTGGGGTGATAAGCCTACATCATCGCAGAGGGTAGGTCTGTACCAGAAACTTTACCATAGCAATGTGTGTGCTACAGGCTGCAGCTGCTGCTGCTGGTAATAGACATAGGCAGAGAGTATGAACACTTTGGAGGACAACAACCTGCAGTAGTAACTGCGGGAGCTGTGCCATTCTTGTTGTAGAGGCAGAGCCAGAGTAAGCGTACCCTTTCCACTCCAAATAAGACATGTGCTTCAGGTAAGTATGTTAGGCAACGTTATCACTAACAGAGTACTAGGCAACATGTTTGGTGTGTCCTTGGGTAAGATGGGGTGTAATTATAAGAATATGTCCACTATTTGGGCAACTGCTAGGCCATGTGTTTCAGTCTGGTAGTAATTTGCAGCTTATATGATGGCAGGCCTTGTTACAGTCAGGGACCTCCAATGTGTATTTTAGCTGTGCAGCTGTGATAGTCTGCACAGTGACTTTGGAAGGATTGTGTGGTACACTGTGATATTAGTGGCCCTCATTTGCAGTACCTGCATTGCCATTCTGTGTGAATGAATATTAATGCAAGACGTGACACTTTATGCACATATAAGTTTTGCTATAGGGATATGTGAAGTGTGCTCCTACAGGCATTTAGTGTCAGATCTGAGTACCAATGACTACAATTCTCCTATAGCTGATGTAGCACGTGCATACCTCTCAAGCTGTTAGCATGGGTCAGTATGGGCCAAGCAATAAATGCAGGCACACTACTACACAGAACATTTCCACATAATGTGGACTTCTATAACTACCAAGGTATTCCGTAAGCAGATTTAGTAATACATTGCATTCTAGGTAATCATTTTTCTGGTAATCCTGTGACAGATGGATTAGGCAGTTTTAATTACATTACATGAAAGTGTGACACTTGAGAGACATGTTCATGTATAGTACATAATCTAGGCATCCATCATGCCGTAGTTGGCAGGTATGGGAATAGAACCCAATAGCTTTGACTGCTGGGGACATCTGCAAAAAAATTTACTTTATTGGTATTGCTGATAACTGTCTGTGAAATGTTAGCACAATCATATCTGCTCATAATATGGGCTACCTCATCCATATACCTTTTGATCCGTGGAGTGGGAGAAAAAGAGAGCATTATGTGACTGAATCTGTTTTGCATTCTAGAACTATTACAGTGTTATACTTGACTGTAGAAATCTTACCATAGACAAGTAATGCATACAACTCTATTGCAATGGTTATGACAACAAAATCCTGCTGTATATCATTTGCTTACTGTTAGTGGCATTGTTTATTGCAGAACAGTTGCTATTGCCCATTTATTGCACTGCAGCTCTATTTGCCCAGTTATTGCACTAAAGTTCTGCTTGCCCATTTATTACACTACAGTTTTATGGTGTATACTTTATTGCAGTAAATGCTTTAATCTGTCTTGCTTATTGCACTGCAGTTAGCATAATAAATCCATACATACTGCACACTCAGTGCAACCTGGCTAGGTGCCCAGCATGGGACTGGACATTGCAAGCCTTCTCAGCTGCAGCTGTTGGGAAAGAAGCACACCATTATGCATACCAGTTTTGCAGACATTCAAATTGCATATTGGTAAAACAGAGGAAAATTTACTTCCATATTTGTTGGGCATTCCCTTCTCTGGCTTCATGGACCTAGGTATCCAAGGTTCCCCTGTTTCTCCTCTTCAGGTGATAATAATGGTGATGACACTGCTAACCTGTGCTGGGGATACCAGTAACACTGATGATTTCCCTGAACAACTGATCCCAGGCCTCTGCCTTACACTCTGAGCCCTGGAAACCATCTTGCAGCAGCCTGGGTTCATGATTTTAACCAGGATCACAACAAAGACCCTGGACTCCTGAATGCCCCATCTCTGCACCCAAAAGCGTGCACCTTCACCAGCATCACCTGCCATATCCACAGTAGAGAAGACTCCAAAGACTGTTGCAGAATCCCCGCCTATTGCACTTAATATAGGCTGTTTTCCCACCCCTACACATCACTAAGCAACATTCAAAAAAATGCAGTGTTGCTTAGCAGCACGCAATCTAGCTAAGTGCATCTAAGCAGTGTGAGAACTTGCACAACTTAGCTTATCACCACACAAATAAAAGTAGCTGTTAGTATGTTTAAGCAGTGCCCAGCCCAGTGCAGCAGTTCTTTATTTCACAAATTTGTCTTTAAAATTAAACATATATAATACATTGATTTATAGACATCTTATCATTGCTATGGACTCAAATCTAGGACCTACTTAACATTAGACTGTATCTCTACCCATTTAGCTACTTGGGTATTTTGAAAACTAGTGTACCTTTACGTATACTACTGGGCTACCTGTTAGCATTGCTAAGCACCGTGGCACACCACACAAATGCACTTAAATAGGCCCAGACATACATAATTAATTACAACTGGTTTCTAGTTTTAGATGTCTAGCAACTGCTGGTTATGCATGTATCAGCAATGCACTCCGCTCCATGCTGCACAAACAGCAATTCAAAAAAAACAGAAAAAAAATTAAAATTGCATGAATATGTAATTATGATAATTAATGACATCTGGTTTCTATTTTTAGATGTCTGGCAGGTGTCAGCTCTCTATATGGGAGCACACTGGTATTGCTGCATACTACGCCACTCGTGCAAAAAATGGAAAAAAAATTAATTTAAATATTACACATTTGACCCTATTCATAGCATTTCAACAGTAGTGGGGAGCAGTACAGGCCATCCACGACCATGGTTATCCTCTACACTTCTCCCTACCCTGATTCAATAACCCTGTTCCTATGCTCTCTCTCAGCAGCGTGCCATAATTAATATGCATGGCATGCTGCTGAGGGGAAACCGTGGCTGTGTACATGGATAAATTCCTTGTAGACTCTACACAGAACATACACAGATTTTATTAAACCTGGGGATTGTTTATTAATCTACTGTTATAGAATAGGCAATCTGTAGATTGTGCACTGATTGGAGAACACGAATATTCTCCAGCAAGGTGTAAACATACAAGTAATGCTCACTAAAAAGGAGTCCAATGATTCACAGCAGCATATCAAGTTGCTGTGGAGCTCAGACTGAAAAAAACTAATGTCTGTCGTTATTTTACACTTGCTAAGCAACGTTTCTCCTGTTTAGCAAGTGTAAAATATATTAAACAAAAAGAAAATTAAAAAACAACAGTGTGTGTGTGTGTGTGTGTGTGTGTGTGTGTGTGTGTGTGTGTATCTGTGTATGAGCATATGTGTGCATGTTAGTGAAAGTGAAATCAGTCGAGCTATTTTACACTCCTAAGCAACGCTTTTGGTTTTAGCAAGGATAAAAAGTAAATACAACAGAAAAAAGTATGTATCTGTATGTGTAACTTTCTGTTTGTGTGTGTATGTATTTATGTTTCTGTGCGCGTGTGTGTGTGAATACGTGTTTGTGGGCATGAAGACAAGGTTTGTATGGGTGCGAGAGAGAGGGGTGAGAGTGATCATGCACTGGCAGCTCAGCATTGAGGAGGTTTATGTACCTCTCACCTCTTAGATCAAGTTATATGGATAAAGCTTAAAATAAAGGGGAACAAATGCTCAAAACAGGCACATACCAATGTTAAAAAATCACAAAGTTGCTTGAATAAGAGAACTTGTATTAGTATACATTTTCTGAAGTGTAACTGTGTGTGTGTGTGTGTGTGTGTGTGTGTGTGTGTGTGTGAGAGAGAGAGAGAGAGAGAGAGAGAGAGAGAGGGAGAAAGGGTGAAATCGATGGACCAGTGGAAGCAGCAGCAAAGAGGTTTGCGTACCTCTCAACCTTTTAGCTTAAGAAATATGGATAAAGCCTGAAATAAAGGGGGAGCAAAGGCTCAGAAATAGGAACAGATTTTAAATGTTATTTTTATAAAAATCACAAAGTAAGTTAAATAGCAGGATTGTGTTAACATGAATTTTCTGAAGGAAATAAAGTCTGAAAGTCAAATACATGTCATTATTTATTGACTTCAATCAACAGTGACTGGGAAGAAACCATACATTTTAGCAGTAAGGGACCAAAAATAAAGCAAATTTCTAGGTATTGTTTAAAAATGATATATTTTGGATGTAAAATGCTTCCTCTATTTACATATAGTACAGTAACTTTAAAACATTAGGTGGAGGAACTATTTTACATCAAAAATATATATAAATAATAATATAGTAATAAAAATATAAATAAGTAAAACAACAATTTTACAGAGAGCCCATTCTCTCAGTGCAATAATGCCCTCCAGGGTTTGTGTTACTGTGGAACCATAAACACATGGCAGCCAGCCATTCACTCCTGGCCAGGAGTTAGTTGCACTATAACACACACCCTGTTGATAGGGTTGCCACCTGTCCTTCTTTGCGAGGGACAGTCCCACTTTGGGTAATTGTGTCCTGTGGAAAAAACTAAAAAATGGCAAATGTCCTGAGATTTTTAAGACAAAATGCATTTCTTAAGTTTTCTTTAATAGTTGTATAAAACAATTATTTTGTATCTGAAACACGTAAATACTATATGAAACAGCACATGCAAATCAGATGCTACAAAATAAGCTTTTATTTTGGCAAAAAAGTGAAGTTCTGTACTTTGCACTGGCCGGGGGTATGTTTTGTCTTGCAAAATCTCACATTTCTACAAAAAATGTCCCACTTTGGGCATCTGAAAAGGTGGCAACCCTACCTGTTGAGCATTATTAAATGCTTAATTTATAAGAATATAAAAAGAACAGTTGAAATAGTGGTCCTGATTCCCATAGAAATAATTGGCATGAGATCATCAGATGTACAACTTAAACTGCAGCTGAGTAGAACAGATAAACAACTAGAACTAGAACAGATAAACAACTAACAGTTACAAATGAAGTATGCTCTTCCTGTTGTGCAGGATTTGACACCTATGTCTCATTCTGCAGCTGTTTTTGAGGCAGTAATGTGGGAAGAAATTAACAAAAGAGTGCTCCTAAACATATTCATTAGTCTAGAGGCTGGATGCACTTGAGCATATTACTTATGAAACAAGACAATATTTTCATTGTTAAATGCTGGCATTGGTATCATCCTGATTCCTAGAATGTACTGATCCTTCAAGTTTGCAGTGTTATTTTATTTCTTGGTCATGGCACAACAACATGACTAATTTTTCTTTAGAATTATTGTTAAAATGTTTAACCCGAGGTCACTCTGTAATTGCATTTTCTGTCTTTTTTAACATTTGTATTCATTTCACAGAACTAAACAGTGACCTAAAGTCAATATTCAAAATATTAAGCTACAAAGACATGCATCTGGGGCATTTCTCCCTGGGCCTCTGCTGAAAATTGGCTTCATTCCAAGTCAGACTTTCCCGGTAAACAAATGTAAAATAAATAAATTAAACCCACTACTATAGTTGATCTTATATCACCAAAGAGGAAAAAAACTGGATAGGATTCACTAAAATCCTCACCACTAGTGTTAATTGTCCAATTTGGGTTGGTCAACTAGGAGTGTGATGTGAAAATGTGATTCAAAGACAGGTGTAGCCACAGTAAGATATCATTATTTGCTTACTATTCAGAGTTTGCTGAATCCAAGACAGTTTTGTAGTTTCTGTGTTGGCCCATACCTTACTTGGATAGAAGGAAGTTTCTTTATTCACCAGTGAGAGTGGGGAGCTTTGATAAGCCTATCTGTCCCTGGAGGAGTGGTTTTCAGTTCAGAATTTGTAGTTTTTTGGCCATTTGGGGCTAATTCCTATCCCTTTTATCTTCCTGCTATAAACTCCCGCATTTGTGTGTGTTTTTCACTTGTATCAGCTCAGTAAGAACGCACCCAGGTGATCAGCAGAATCCTACAGCAGCAGAAGGAGAAGAGAGAGACTTTAATTTGATTTAAATACTTTGTTGGCTGTTTTCTTGTTAGAAATTGCTAATTCTGCCTAAACACTCAGTTTCTAGTATTTATTTGATACAAAAAAAGCCTTTTACAACTGTTTAATTGTACTTATTTACTGTTTTGTGCTTTAAACTCATTTTTTGAGTATTTAAACTGTTTTAGCTGTTGTAGGCTCCACACTCAAGTGTGATAGCCGTTTTTCTGTGCCTTAAAGTGATTATATTGTCTTAACTGCCTTAAACTCTAATTAAAAAAAAAAAAAGCTATCCTATACTTGTTTCCCACCTTTCTGAAGCTAGAATAGTCAGGTTTTTAGAGTTTGCTGAATCCAGGACTGTTTTGTAGTTCCCGTGTTACTACTGAATAGAAAAATTCCGTTGAATCCTACTGCTACGCCATCTTCTCTGTAAAACAACGAAAAATACAGAGGAAACACAGTGCAGGCTCCAGATGAACAATATTTATTGCAAAACAACTCGCTAAGATGAAAAAAGTTTAAAAATAATTCCAGACCAATGTGCCAATAAATGTACTCCCAAGATAAAACCTTAAAGTTGGACAAAGGGTTAAGCGCTTTCACCTACAAAATGTAGGCTTCCTCAGAACTAAGATATTCAGGTGCTACAGTGTTTAAATAACTTTTTTGGCGCCAAAGATTAGTGACAACCCTTAAAGTCACACTGCTCCATTATTTGTATATAACACTGAGCATCCTGTTGTTGTTACATCTACACAATATTAAATCTTTGTATTCCACTGTTTCATTACATTACAATAAATCAATAATTAAAAACATTTATGTAAAATAATATATGTATAAAATATATTATATAAAAACCATTTATAACTATTCTTGTACAACAAATACATTTGGAAGTGTATACCTTAATGTAATAACTTCTTAGGGGCTACTAATCTCTGCTTTATGTAAAAATAAACCTTACATCAACTGTTTAGTTTGTGTCCATGGCTCCACAAAGTCAGCTCTTCAGTTTTTCCCTTATAACTTGTCAGTCTTTTAGCCTAAAGCACTCAGACCTGCACCTTTCAGCCCTGCACTTGTTCTAAACCTACTGCAGCACTAGATAAACCCCCAGCACTCAACCTCTGCATCTGCCAAGAAGGGAATAGTCCTTATACTTCCCTACTTATTCAGACATGTCTAAGAGACAGCTCCTGGTGTACTCTCCAGCCTACCTGATGAGCCTGGGCATCCTGAGGCAATGCTACAACTGCCTCATGTACACAGACAACCCTCTCCTCCTATCACCAAACACTAACATGTGTGAGAGATGCACTTATACAGCCAATCTAGAGGCAAAGCTCTCTCCAACAAAGACTGGAACAGACAGTCAAGAGGAGAAGGTAACAACTCGCAACACCCCACTCAATGCACATAGACCAGCTAAACCAACACCTCCAAAACCCACACATAAAAACACCAAGACATATATGGAGGCTCTGATTAAAAATCTAAATCTGCCTAGGCAATAGAGACCTCCAAAGCAGACACACAAGCAACCTTCTCCCACCAACACACCTCAAACAACACATAGCCCACGAACTCAGTGTGCCACGCAACCACAACCCATAAGGCAAAACAACTTACCCAGCATACTAGTGATAAGTGACTCTATAATCAGGCACACCGATGTCCCACTCACCAGACTAGACAAAGAGAAGGTTACTGTCAGCTGCTTGTCAGGTGCCAGAATCCACCACATAATGCATGCACTCAGGTCACTACAAGGCAAGTACAAATATGACTCTGTCATAGTCCATGTCGGTGTAAATGCCTGAGATGTACCTCCCTGGACAACATGAAAAGTGACATGGAAGAGCTCTCCAATCTTGTAGCCTAGGCAGGTATGACCCTAGCCCTGAGTAGCATACTGCCTTTACCAAAAATGATACCACAGTACAAGAATAAGATGATCAACTTCAACAATTTTCTAAGCTTCTGGTGTCATTCAAAGGGGATCCAGTATCTGTCTGCCTGGGATGACATGCTTGACAGGCCATGATGCTTTGCCAGAAATGGCCTGCACCTGTCACCCCTGGGGTTCAGAATATTGGCCAAGGCTCTTGCTGCCCCTATAGTGCCTTTTTTAGGCAAGGCTCAAAAAACAAACCCACCACCATAAGAACTACAGGAAATAAAATACTGAGGGCAATGTTAGTCAATGCTAGGAGTCTAAACCTAAAAATGCACTCACTCGAGGAACTCCTCAAAATGGAGAACATCGATATCTGTGCAGTGACTGAGACCTGAGAGCACCCCAGCACTACCAGGCTATAATTCATACCACACATTTCGGCAACAAAACCCAGACCAAAACACAAAGGGCGGAGGTGTGTCCATATGCATCAAGGGCATCCACACCTCCAGGTTAGTTGCAAAATACGATGCCTCTGAAATCATCCAAGTGCAACTAACCCAGGGCAAAAATGCATTCCAAATTGTAGCTTGTTATAGATCCCCCACCATGACCCAAGACGTCCATTCCTCATTCCTGGGGACATTGGAAAAAATGAGGGTCCAACCAAATACCATAATAATCGGCAATTTCAACTACCCCAACATAAACTGGGAAAACTACTCATGTACTAACCCCTTTGCTCAGTGATTCCTGGAGCTCATAAACTCTAATGCCCTGGATCAACTTGTCAGTGCCCCCACCAGGGGCAACAATATTCTGGACCTGGTCGTTACCAACATGGGTGACTGGTGCTCAATGCCCAAAATTAGCTACTCGCTCGTCAGATATTATCATAAACTAATCACCCTAGATATCCAAATCCCGACCCCACCCCCACACAAAGAACCATTGTAAAAAATGTTTCCAAAGCGAACTTCACGCTTCTCAAACCTGAGGTGACTAACTTAGCGACACCCCTGCAGATGGATAACACAGTCAATTCAGTCACGACTGCTGAATCCTACGCTATTGATTCTACAAGCACCTGCATGAGTGCATGGATCATGCTGTCCCCAATAAAACCAACATGCTATCCTCCAAAAAAAGGAAACCAATTTGGTGGTCCCCTGATATTAACAAACTTTACAGCAGAAGGAAAAAACTGTTGCAAAAGAGTGCAAAAACCCAGGTATGGAGGAACTCACTGATGAGCCTCAGTAAGAAACTAAGATCACTCATAAAATCCTCCAAAGCTAATTTTGAAAGAAAAATTGCCACAGATTCCAAAGACAACCACAAGGCATTCTTTAGCTATGTCAAGAATCTCCATGGCAACACCCAGATCTGCACTGAGCTACAACAGGATGGCACAAAATATACAGAGCCAGCTGATATTGCCAACATATTGGCAGACAGGTTCAGTGCAAACTTTACTCCCCCCACACCTCACCAAAGGGCCTATAACTATACCAGATGGTTGTAGAGCCCCAGCAATCACAAATGCACAGGTAAAAATGGCACTCTCTAAAGCCAAAAACACAGCATTCATGGGACCAGACAACATCCCAGGCTGCGTCTTACACAAATTCCAAAATTAACTAGCCCTCTACCTAAAATCCATGTTCAACCACAGCCTCACCACTGGCTATGTGCCCACAGAATGGCACACAGCAATGGTTATCCCACTCCACAAAGTAGGAACCACCACAGACCACGGGAACTGTAGAACTATTAGCCTGACAAGCCTGGTCTGCAAGGCCATGGAATGCATAATCAGGGAACTTATAAACAGAGATATGGGTAACCTCCAAACTCTGGATGCTACCCAATTTGGATTTGTAAAAGGTAGGTCATGTCTCCTAAACCTGGTAGACTTCTTTGAAACAGTTACTAAGCCCATAGACGAAGGCAAGGTGGTCCACACAGCCTACCTAGACCAAGCTAAAGCCTTTGACAGTATCCCTCATTCAGGAATCATTGATAAACTCACCAACATTACCATAAACCCTTACGTCATGAGATGGGTGGCAAACTGGCTCACAGACAGAACTCACATGGTAAGAGTTGCTGACTCCAGATCTGGCTCCAAACCAATGACAAGTAGAGTACCCCAGGGTTCAGTCTTGGGACCACTTCTGTTCAGTATATACTTCTCTGAAGTGCAAGCGAACATCAAGGGTCTATGGCTAACCAACTTCGCAGATGACTGCAAACTGGGTGCCATTATCGATTCCCCTGCTGACATAGACATCCTGCAAAAGGGCCTCACCAAGACTGACACCTGGCGTCAAAACCATGGCCTCAGACTAAATGCCAAGAAGTGCATTGTTATCCCCTTTGGCAAAAACACGGTGCCCATGAATTACCAAATAGGGGGAAGGTCACTTAACACAGAAAGTGTGATGAGACCTTGGGACACAAGTGGATAGTAACCTTTCCTTTGATAACCACATTACCACAGTGGTCAGAAAATCTTTCTACGTGGCCCACTTAATCACAAAAGGGTTTGCTTCTAGAAATAAGGAAGTCATCGTTCGTTCCCCTCTACTTATCACTTATCAGACCCTTCATTGAGTACAATGCCTCATTTGAGATGTACCTCACAAGACACCTACACCAACTTGAGAGACCCCAAAAGTACCTCACCAAGAGGATCACTGGCCTCAAACAATTGCCCTATGCCGACCGGCTCAAGAAACTCAACCTGTACTTGGTCGCATACCGCTTACTCCAAGGACACCCCTGTCTGACATACAAAGTTATGTCAAACCCGGAATTGTTGAACATGCTCCACTTGAAGAAATCCCAATCTCCCTGAGCTACACACTCTAGGGACCTAAGCTTCACCACAACAATAAATAGGACATGCTGGAGTATAGATTTATGTCTTAGAGACTTCCCATGCTCTGGAACAAAATTCCCATCCGTGTCAAGCAGAGCTTGTCATTAGCACTCTTCAAGAAAAACCTTGATAAGTGGATGGGTGATAGTAAATTCACCCCTGGGATTATGTCTGGGGCAGTGCTCGATAGAGGGGCAGGATTTTAGCAATACATGGGTGGTGAAAGCCAATACACTGTTGGCTAGGCTTGCTTTGGCCCTCGGATCGATAGCCTAGTGCCTACTTATGAACCTATGAACCTATTATGTCTATGAAGTGAACACTGTATTGTCAGACCTGACCATGTTTAGTGTTCTCCCTAGTGGTCCATGCACTACATTAACAAAGGCACCCCTATACTCACACTCACACACACACACACACACACACACACACACACACACACACACACACACACACACACACACACACACACACACACACACACACACACACACACACACACACACACACACACACACACACACACACAGTCATCCACAAACAAGCCCCGTGTACACACACTTGCTCACATATGTTGATACTCACAAAAGCACTCACCCATTCATCTGAACACCTGCTTTCTCAAATCACAGCCAGACTCACAAATCCCTACCTAACACCCATAGAGTGACCACCCCGGAGCATCACACCTACAGACATATAGCAACACACATTTGCACAATAAAACATTCATGTATGTCTTCATTGAACTTACTCTCACCGTGAGTAATTACATAGGGGTGAATGGGTGGCTGTCATATTTTAATGGTGGTCAGTTTTTTGCACTTAAAGTAAAGTTTTACTCAGCCAAGTGATTCAGCTGAATAAATCATGAGCTACTCTCCAGACTGCAACATTAACTTGTGGTTTTGCCTGCACTGAGGGGAAAACCTCATCAATACAGCAGTCTCTGAATTTGAAAGGCTAAGCTTGATGCAGAAACCTTGTGAGTTAAAACTTCATCATCATATTAGGTCTCTCTGAATCGCAGAGACAGTTTTACTAAATAAAACTTTCAACAGCCATTATAATGTGCATGCAATAATGCCCAACAGGCTGTATAGGTGTATAGTAGGTATGACGGCCTAGAGGGCATTATTGTGCTTACAGAATGAGCTGCCTGTAAAATTGTTGTGTTTAATTATTTTTATTACTATATTTTATATATATATATATATATATATATATATATATATATATATATAAAGTAAAATAGCTCCTCCACCTAATGTTTCAAATTTGCTGTAGTATAAGTAAAAATGGTGTTGGAGTAAGTATTTTACATTCAAAATGAACAGTTACAAAAATATCCCGATATTTTCTTTCTTTTTGTCCCTTACTCCTAAAATGTATGGTTTGTTGCCAGTCATTGGTGACTGAAGTCACTAAATAATGACATACATTTGAGATTCAGACTTTATTTCCTTCAGAAAATGCTAACACAAATCCTGTTATTCAAGCAATGTTTTAATTTTATAAACACAATATTCTGTTTCTATTCTTGAGCCTTTGTTTCTCCTTTTTTAGGATTCAACCAGATTTTTTGAGCTAAGAGGTTGAGAGGTATGCAAACCTCTTACCTGGTGCTACCACTGCTCGATCAATCTTACTCTCTGTCTCTTTCACATACACAAACACACTTCTGATTTCATGCACACAAGGATGCATGCACTTACATATGCATACAGAAAGATAAACACACACACAGAGACACACACACACACACACACACACACACACACACACACACACACACACACACACACACACACACACACTTTTCTTTCTTTTTTATCTTTCTTTTAATTTTACACTCACTAAAGAGCAAAAATGCTGTTTAGCAAGTTAAAATCATGGCTCAGTTGCTTTCACCCTCACTTTCATGCACGCATAGACTCACACACACACACACACACACACACACACACACACACACACACACACACACACACACACACACACAGATTTTTATGCAGATTTTTTAAATAAAAAAAATGTATTTCTTACTATCATTTTCTTAACTTGATTCATTACCTTTGAAAGCAAATCACTTAACCTTAATCTGTCATGTAGTCATGTAGATACATTGAAGACAAGCAAATGAAAACAAGCGCTTGCACAATACTGCTTCCTAATAGGCAAAGAATATCCTGCACAGGCAAAGTGATAACATGACTTTGGAAAGAAAGTGACTAAGTAAAATAGCATGACTATTATTGTACAACTTATGAATACACAGACAGCTCATTTATGATATCTGCTATTTATGTGATGACAGTCTAATTGCACGTTCAGTTCAGTAAACCAAAACTTGCTTTTTTTTTTTTTTAAAAGGTTCCAGTGTCTGTGCCAAAAATGTAGTGATTCAAGTTTCTGTAAAAAATAAATAAATAAATCCCACCCTGCAAAAGAAGCTAGAGGCAGGTTTGAAATGTTAGCTATACTGGAACAGTAATACATTTACTTTGAAACAAAAGCAGTAATTGTGAGATTAGAATTGTACATGCAGAAACTAGATCAGACTATGTCAGTAAAATGAGAGAAAAAAAAACATAAAAAGCTCTGAAGTTATGAAAAGAGAGAAAACAAAAATATATTGTGTATTAATCTACTGTTAGAGTGTGGGCATTCTGTAGCTTGCACTCTGTAGGTGGGTACTAGGCTAACTGCCCTTGTGAACCATTTTAAGCCTAGCCAGTTATTCCTTGTGAGATTCAAACCCTGTACCTTGTGTTTGCAAGGCAAACACCTTAACCATTGGGCCACCCTCCTAACAGCAAGCTGTAAACATATAAGTAATTATGTCCACTAAATGTGAGTCTGATGATTCGTTCAGGATGAAAATATTAACCGCCACCACTATTTTACACTTGCAAAACAGCGCTTCTGCTGTTTAATAAGTGTAAAATATATTTACAAAAAAAGAAAGCTAAAAAACTACAATGAGTGTGTGTGTGTGTGTGTGTGTGTGTGTGTGTGTGTGTGTGTGTGTGTGTGTGTGTGTGTGTGTGCATCCACATGTGAGTGAAAGCAGTGGAAGCAAGATCAATCAAGCTGTTATTTTACACTTACTAAGGAGAGCTTTTGCTGTTTAGCGAGTGTCAAAACTTAATAGAACAGGAAAAAGTGTGTGGTGTGTGTGTGTGTGTGTGTGTGTGTGTGTGTGTGTGTGTGTGTGTGTGTGTGTGTGTGTGTGTGTGTGTGTGTGTGTGTGTGTGTGTGTGTGTAAGTTTTGGTTTGTATCTGTATGAGTTTATGTTTCGGTCTGTGTGTATGAATGCATGCTTGCCTACATGAAAGCTAGGTGTGCGCGTTTGAGAGAGAGATGGGGAAGAGTGAGAGCAATTGAGCACTGGCAGCAGGAGCATTGAGAGGTTTACTTATCTCTCACCACTTAGATCAAGTTATCTGGCTAAAGCCTAAAATAAAGGGGGAACAAAGGATCACAACAGGAACATATTTCTCTTAAAAGAAATCATAAAGTTGCTTGAATAATAAGACTTGTGTTAGTATGCATTTTCTGAAGTGCAAGTGCGTGTGTGTGTGTGTGTGTGTGTGTGTGTGTGTGTGTGTGTGTGTGTGTGTGTGTGTGTGTGTGTGTGTGTGTGTGTGTGTGTGTGTGTGTGTGTGTGTGTGTGTGTGTGTGTGTGTGTGTCTGAGAGGGAGAGAGAGAGAGATGGGGAGAGAGGGTGAGATTGATGAACCAGTGGCAGCAGCAGCTAAGAGGTTTGCGTACCTCTCAACCTTTTAGCTTAAGAAATCTGGATAAAGCCTGAAATAAAGGGGGAACAAAGGCTCAAAAATAGGAACAGATTTTAAATGTCATTTTTATAAAAATCACAAAGTAAGTTAAATAACAAGATTTGTGTTAACATAAAATTTCTGATGGAAATAAAGTCTGAAAGTCAAATGTATGTTATTATTTATTAACTTCAATCCCCAATGACTGGCAAGAAACTATACATTTTAGCAGTAAGGGACCAAAAATAAACAAACTTTTAAGCATTTTTTTAAAAATGATATATTTTGGATGTAAAAGGCTTCCTTCAACACTATTTACGTATACTACAGCAACTTTAAAACATTAGGTGGAGGAACTATTTTATATCAAAAAATCTATAAAAAATAATTCAAAAGAGAATTGAAAAGCTACCTGACTGTCCCTCCTGCACCTGTCAACCCCAACCTAACACATACCCCCCTATTCATTAGACTATAACATTTGTCTTTTCCTTACATTTCTATAACTTTACAGTAACACGTACTATGGTACCATAGCCATACTATACTGTACTTAAATCTCATCTTTTCTCTTCCTAAATTCCTATAATCCCCCCCTTCTCTTAACATTTCTCATTCTCTCTCAAGACTCTCTTAGTCATTGCTCCCCACCTTTCTTCTTCTTCCTCACTACCGACTTGGTTTAGTCATTACCGATGTTACTTGGGCTTATGTTCTTCTGAAAATCTCTCTTATTCTGTATCTTCTATTGTTAATTCACATTTTTTACTCCAGGTTTCTACCTCTTTTATTGTTTCAGCTGTTCTTTTTGCAAAATGTTATGGTTTGTTAATATCCATTATGGCCTGAATGTATGTTGTTATATATTCATGTTTTTATTACTTATAATTTAATGTAATATAACTTTGTTTTATTTATTTTACATTTGTTGACCGGGTTTGTCCGACTGAGCTGATAGCCCTTTTTCAGCGAAAGCCTGGGGAGAAAAGCTCCAGTTTATATAATGTAATGGTAGAAAAAGGTAATACATCAATAATTGAAAAGGTAATACATCAATAATTTGGAGAAAAGCTCCAGGTAACATTTGTTAGCAACATATTAATAGTGTTCAAATTAGACATTAAATGACTACAGACCAGTTTAAATGAATTTACAGTTACTAACAGTATTAAGTGCGGACAGGTTAAGTTACAGACTAGACAGATTCAGGTTTACTTGGGTTAATATGTAGCGAACTAATTATAAGACTTTGGTTCAGAGATGGGGGTTGTGGAGGAAATGCACCATAGTTAGGAACTATTGAATGCGGAGTTATAGAATAGAGATAGTTGATTGGGTTGATAAGAGAATCGAAGTGTGTTTAGGTTGAGAAAGGAAAAGTGAGATTTTGTAGTTAAGGGAGAAGTTGTATAGCAGTTTAAATAGGCAAGTGTGCTACAATAGGAGAAATGGAAAGGAGAAAATAGATGAGGGAGGCTGAGTACTTGAGAATAAGTTAAGGAGGCCAAGTACAATTGCAGGACCATTGATTGTTCTGGTAGACTTTTAAGGCTGATTTGAATTTCTTTGTATAATGGAGAGTCCTGATTTCTCGGGGTAGTTTGTTCCATGATTTAGTAGGGTTGTAGCTGTAAAGGTTGCAGCCAGTTTTAGGTTCATAAGTAGATACTAGGCTATCTGCCCTATGGCATTTATAAGCCTAGAAACACAAAAAACAGACACTGCAAATAAACTTGGAAAGTCTTCAAAGCAGTAACCACGTAGAAAATATGCCGCCAACTCCGTTGGAAGGTTTGAATGTTTATTCCATCACAATTCCATCACAATTCGAAAACCACATAAAACCATGAACGCCTTTATTAAAAATGTACAAAAAACACCACATTTTCGTCTATTGCTATGACTTCTTCAGATGACCAGTATATTACAACCATCAGTTCATTTATATGCATCCAATTAATTAGCTATCCAATAGCAAACTTCTAGTAATTAATCAAATAAATAAATAATTAAAATCTTGATGTTAATTTACCAAAGGAAAAATAACTTACCACCCTAGCTAAAACCATGAATTATTGTATCAACTGCAATATTGTGTATTTATAACTATAGGCAACCATGTCAAAATTAAAATTAAAAAATTGAACAATGTTGTAAAAATTTAAAATAGATATATAAAACAATAAAACTGTATGTTAAAATCATTGTATAAACCTGTTTAAATTAATGAATCAAGAGTGCCCTCTGGTGGCCAAACTAAATTATTTCACCTTATTGCTATAATTTGGCTGATCTAAGTTTTAGCAATGGTAAAATGGATATATTATCATTCAAGCCTGGATATTTACCAGCTTCCAATGTTAGTTGTCACCACAATTCTCTATATTCTATTTTGTCCTCCCAGGGTCCACCTCTGATATCACATTTAATCTTCTCAATTACTAAAAATTTATAATTGTATTCAGCACATGTCTTACTATGTTTGTATAGGGCGTTGCTTTCCTTTTTTGTCAATATATCATACATGTGTTCATAGATCCTTTTTTTTAATCCTCTCTCTGTCTTGCCAATATAGAAGGACCCACATTTTTCACAGAGGGCTAGATAAACTATTCCTTTTGTTTCACAATTAAAATATTCAGGGCTATACACCCATCTCTTTCTACTTTCTAAATAGTAGCCTTCTTTGTTTAAAATGTAGATACATTGGCTGCAACGCCCACATTTGTATGTGCCTATTTTGTTCCTATTGTTGTTATAATTATGTTTGTTTTCTAAAATTTTGCCTATACTTTGGGAATTCTTATAAATTATTTTTTTAGGTATTTTGGACAAATTTTTTATATCCGTAAAAGATATGAATTTTTCCCATTCCTTCAAAAATATTTTTTTGATACCATTATTTAACCCATTGTATTCCAAAATTAGTGCCTGCTGGAAATCATCACCATTGCTATTCTTGTTGTGTGCATTACTAAACCATTTTTCATTTCCTACCTGTTTATTGTTATATATGGGTGAAAATCTGTCATTCCTTCCTAATTCCACCTCTCTTCTTATTTGTTGGATGAAATCCATGGGGTAGCCTCTCTCCAAAAACATGTTCTCAAGTAAATAACATTCTTTCTTAAAATCTATGTCCAGGCTTGTCATACGGCTACCCCTGACAAATTGCCCTTTAACTATATTTCTTTTACAATGCATAGGATGTGCACTTTGGAAACGTAAATATGAATTACAGAACATTTCTTTTCTATATATTTTCGTTTCAAATTTCTGACCCTCTTTATAGACTTCCAAATCCAAGTATATTAATTTATTTTCTGAAATTTTATGTGTAAATTCTAAAAAATGTTTTGTTTCCCTCATATATATTAGGAATTCACTCAATTTCTCTGTTCCAGCAGCCCAAAAAATAACTATATCATCTAGAAATCTTTTATAAAGAATCCAGCAGGTATTAAATTCTGATTTCAGTATAGATTTTTCTTCCCAATTAGCTAATATTAGGTTAGCATAAGTTGGGGCACATGAAGCCCCCATTGCTACCCCTTTTATTTGTTGAAAGAATTCCCCTTTAAAATGAATAAAGTTATATTTCAAAACCAAGTCCATGAGCCAGATGTTGACCAATTTTTCTTCATGTGTCATTCCTTCATATTCAAAAACTATTTCTTCTAACATCTCTTTTCCTTCCCCATAGGGAATTGATGAAAATAAATCCACTATATCTATAGTGATAAATAGGACATTGTCCTGCGAGGGACAGTCCCTTAAATCTCTGAGTAGATCCCAGGAATCTCTCAATATACTAGTCCGTTTGGTCCACAACTTTTTTTAATTTATTGTCTATGTATTTAGCTAAAGCTTGTGTTTTAGACCCTTCTGCTGAGACTATAGGGCGAAGAGGTGGGTCAAGTTCATTTTTATGTATTTTTGGTATCCCAAATACTGTGGGTATTCTGGGTTTGTCTACCTTTAAAAATTTGTATGTATTGTAATCAATCAGTTCCTCTTGTAGCATATCATATAGATCTAGATCAATCTTATTGTATGCTATATTTATTTCATTGATAGATACAACTCCATTCCTTGTTTCATCCCACAACAGTGAATTCATTTTACTTTCATATATAATATTATCCATAAATATTATGCCTCCCCCTTTGTCTGGTTTCATAACTCTCACATCCCCATTATTCTTTATCTCATACAATAATTCTTTTTCTTTTTTGCTCATATTCCATTGGCACCTATTAACTCTCTCATGTTTCCTTATTTCCCCCTCCATCACCCTCTCCAAGTTTTTCAATTGGAGGTGGAGGAGTGGGTTATAAGTGCTTTTTCTCCTTAACTCATCAAAATTATAATTACTCTTTCCTGGGAACATAATACTCAAATTAACTTTCCTCAAAAAAAGTTTGATGTCTAACAAACTTTTCGTGACATCTCCTTTTTTATATGGTATAAATTTCAAACCTTTTGAGAATAGTTCAAAATGCTCCCTTTCTATATTAATATTATTAAAATTATATATAGAAAAAATATTCCATTTATAAGCCTAGCCAGAGTGTATTTGGCTTCCGCCTCCCTATTAGATTAGCCTACTGTGCCTCTGTAAAGTAGGTCACAGAAGGTACCCTTTTAAGATTAGTTTACTGTGCCTCTGTCTAGCAGGGACACAGGAGAGATCCCAGGGGTGAATTTGTGATTTCCCATCCACGTGTCCAAATTTTGCTTGAAGAGGATCAGCGAGGGGCTATGTCTAACATGAATTGGGATTCTGTTCCAGAGTGAGGGGAGCCTCTGGGAAATGAATCTGTCTCTCCAGCATGTCCTATTTATTTTTGTGCTGAGGTTTAGGTCCCTGGAGCGTGTAGCTCTAAGGGACTTGGATTTTTTGAGGTGGAGCATGTCCATTAATTCTGGGTTTGACATGGCTTTGTACGTCAGGCATAGATCGCCTCTGAGTAGGCGGCAAGCAACTGAGTAGAGCTGGAGTTTCTTTAGTCAAGCTGCATAGGACATCTGTTTGTAGCCCATGATCCTCTTGCTGAGGTACTTTTGGGGTCTCTCCAGTTGCTGCAGGTGTCGGTTAAGGTACATCCCAAAAGGAGTATAGTAGGAGATGAGGGGGGATAGGTTGGGACAGGAAGAGGGTTGATATAAAATGGAATGAATAACCATAAGTTGGGAGAGAAGAAGCTGATGAGGAAATTTAAGCCAGTGTAAGGTTTTTAGAGAGAGACAGTGATATGATTTATAATTTAAGTTTGCTGCGAATCTGGCTATTTTGTTATAGGTGGATTCGAAACTTATTGAGGAGCGATGAGTTAAGGTTAGTTAGGATTTGGGAGCTGTACATAAAACTTTGTAGTAGGTAAGCATGTGAGAGTGATGTCCTTGCTTTATAAGTGAGGAACTTTAGTTTTTGGTGTGTTTTACTGATGCTGTTGTTAACATGTAGATCAAATTTTAGCTTGTTATTGTTATTATTCTTATTTCTTGGTTGTGTGGAGCTTTTCTTCTCAGGTCTCTACTGAAAATGGGTCACCAGCCCAGTTGGACTAAATAAATAAATATAGTAATAAAAAAATATATATACATAAGTAAAACACAGCAATTTTACAGAGCCTATTCTCTCAGTGCAGTAATGCCCACCAGGGTGTGTGTTACTGTGAGACCATACAAAATATGGCAGCCAGCCATTCACTCCTGGGAAGGATTTAGTTACACAGTAACACACACCCTGTCAAGCATTATTAGTTGCTTAATTTATAACAATATAAAAAGAACAGTTGAAATAGTGGTCCTGATTCCCATAGAAATAATTGGCATGAGTTCATCGGATGTGCAACTTAAACTGCGGCTGAGTAGAACAGATAAACAACTAGAACTAGAACAGATAAACAATTAGCAGTTACAAATGAAGTATGTTCTTCCTGTTGTGCAGGGTTTGACACATTTGAGGCAGTAATGTGGGAAGAAATTAACAAAAGAGTGCTCCTAAACATATTCATTAGTCTAGAGGCTGGATGCACTTGAGCATACTACATAGGAAACAAGACAATATTTTCATTGTTAAATGCTGGCATTGATATCATCCTGATTCCTAGAATGTACCGATCCTTCAAGTTTGCAGTGTTATTTTATTTCTTAGTCATAGCACAATAAAATGGCTATTTTTTCTTTGTAATTATTGTTTAAATTTTAACCTGAGGTCACTCTGTAATTGAATTTGATTCTTTTTAAAATTTTTATTGATTTCACAGAACTGAACAGTGACATAAAGTCAATATTAACCCACTACTGTAGCTTATATTATATCACAAAAGAGGGGAAAAAACGACAGAATTCACTAAAATTCTCACCGCTAGTTCATAGGTTCATAGGTTTATACTAGGCTATCTGCCCTAAGGCATTTATAAGCCTAGCCCAAATTTTTGTGGCTTACGCCACCCCTTATATGAAAAAATACTGTGCCCATTAGTTTGTTGTGCCTCTGTCCAGCAGTGACACAGAGATGATTCCCGGGATGAACCTACGATCTCCCATCCACAGGTCAAGATTTCTCTTGAACAGAGCCAGCGAGGTGCTCTGCCTCACATGGACCGGGATTTTATTCCACAGCATAGGGAGTCTCTGAGTGATAAATCTATCCCTCCAGCACGTCCTATTTATATCCGTGCTAAGGTTTAAGTCGCTTGCTCTAGTGGTTTTGGTGGATTTGGATTTTTTTTGAGGTGGAGCATGTCCATTAATTCCGGGTTGGACATGGCCTTGTATGTCAGGCACATGTCACCTCTGAGCAGACGGTATGCAACTGAATAGAGCTGGAGTTTCTTCAATCTGGCAGCATATGACAGATTTTGGAGTCCCTTTATCCTTTTGGTGAGGAACTTTTGGGGTCTCTCCAATTGCTGCAGATGTCGGGTGTGATACATCCCGAATGGGGCATTGTACTTGATCATTGGTCTGATAAGTGAAGAGTACAGGGGAACAATGACATCACTAGATCTGGATGTGAATCCCTTCATGATCAGGTGGGCAATGTAGAAGGTCTTTCTAACCACTTTAGCAATGTGAGTGTCAAAAGAAAGGCCACTGTCAACCTGGGTCCCCAGGTCCCTGATAACCTCTTCTGTGCTTAGTGGATTGCCACCTATATGGTAGCTTGGGGTTACCTTGTTTTTCCCGAAGGGTATGACTATACATTTTTTGGCGTTTAACTTCAGGCCATGGCTCTGGCACCAGCTATCTGTTTCCTTGAGTCCCTTCTGAAGGATATCCATGTCCGATGCACTTTCCACTATGGCCCAGTTTGCAGTCGCCTGCAAACTTTGTCAGCCAAAGTCCTCCCATGTTGGCCTGTACTTCTGAGAAGTAGATGCCGAACAATAGGGGGTCAAGGACCGAGCCCTGTGGGACACCGCTTGTGACCGGCTTAGAGTCTGACATAGCGCCAGCAACTCTAATCCTGTGGGTTCTGTCCTTAAGCCAGTTTGCAACCCATCTTGTGACATATGGGTTTACATTTAAGCTGGTAAGTTTTTCTACAATACCCAAGTGGGGTATTGTGTCGAAGGCCTTTGCAAGGTCAAGGTAGGCTGTATGGACTGCCTTTCCCTCATCAATGGCCTTGGTGACTGTTTTGAAGAAGTCAACCAAGTTCAAAAGGCATGATCTGCCCTTGACGAAGCCAAACTGGGTCGGGTCCAATGTCTGCAAGTCCCCTATATCTTTGTTTATGAGCTCCATTATGATCCTCTCCATAGCTTTGCAGACTAGACTTGTTAAGCTTATGGGGCAGTAATTACCAGGGTCCGTAGAGGCACCACCTTTGTGGAGTGGGACCACAGTTGCCGTACGCCACTCCTTGGGCATGTATCCTGTGGTAAGGCTGAGATTAAACAGCTGCCTTATGTGCGGGTTTAATTCCTCATTTAGCTCGTGTAGCACACAGCCGGGGACACCATCCGATCCCATTGATGCTGTGTTTTTAGCTTTAGAGAGAGCAGCTTTCACCTGCACATTTGAGATGTCTGGGAGGCTACACTCTGCTGGGATAGTTATCTCTCCTTTAGGGTGGAGGGGTGAAGTTTGCACTGAACCTGTCTGCCAGTATGTTGGCAATGTCTGTGGGTTCAGTGATTTTTGTATCATTTTGGACTAACTCTGAGCATATCTGGGAGTTTCCACCCAGGTTCCTAACATAGCTGAAAAAGGCCTTATGATTGTCCTTTGAATCCATGGCAATTTTTCTCTCAAAATTGGCCTTAGTTGATTTTATGAGTGCTCGTATTTTTTTTACTAATAATGATCAGGGGTGACTTCCCTTTTATGGATTTTGTTCTATCATGTAATAGCTTTCTCCTCTTATTGTAAAGTTTGTTAATGTCTGGGGTCCACCAGACTGGACATTTGCCCTTTGTGGAAAGAGTCTTGGTTTTATTTGAGATTGCCTGATCCATGCAGTCCTGGAGGTGTTCATAGAAGGCATTTGTAAGGGCTTCCGCAGCTTGGGTTGTGGTTTCCACTGGCTCAGGGGCCTTGAAGGATACCACACCAGTCTTGAGTAGTGTGAAGTTTGCTTTAGAGAAGTTCTTCACTGTGGTCTTTTTGGTTGGGGAGGGGGGGGACTGTGGATTTCCAGTGAGATTAGTTTATGATCAGATCTCACCAATGAGGGATATACTTCCGTGTGGAGCATTTTGTCCCCATGTTTGTGATAATGAGATCTAGTATATTTTCTCCTCTTGTGGGAACAGTGACTAGCTGTTCCATGGCATTTGAATTTATGAACTCCAGGAACCGTTGGGCTAGAAAGTTAGGGCTTGTGTAATGTTCCCAGTCTATATTCTGGTAGTTGAAGTCACCCAATATGATGGTGTTTGGAGATACATTTATACCCTCCAGTGTCTTCAGGAAGGCTGTGTGGGGTTCCTGAGTTTGAGAGGGTGGCCTGTAGCATGCTACAATTTGTAGAGCAGTTTTGCCTATGGTTAGTTGCACCTGGATGGTTTCCAAGCTTGCATTGCCACCAACCTGGAGGTGTGGGTATCCTTTATGAATATGGATACACCCTCCTTTTGTGGTGTGGTCCGGGTTTTGGGGCCAGAAAGCATGATATGAGGTAAAACCTAATAGTGCCAGGGTGCTCTCAGGAGCCTTGAACCAGGTTTCAGTTACAGCACAGACATCGATGTTCTCCATACTGAGAAGGGCCTCAAGTGCGTGCATTTTGAGATTTAGACTTCTGGCATTGAGCAGCATTACCCTCAGTTTCTTCCCATTTTGTTTTCTAGGGTGGTAGGTTTAGAATTTGAGCCTTGCCTAAAAAGGCACTATGGGGTGGCAAGAGCCTTAGCCAATATGACAGGTGCAAGCCATCCCTTGCGAAGCAGCGTGGCTTGTCAAGCATGTCATCCCAGGCAGACAGACACTGGATCCCCTTTGAATGACACCAGACATTAAGCCAATTGTTAAAGCTGATCATCTTGTCTTTATATTGTGGCATCATTCTTGGTGAAGGAAGGATACTGCTCAGGGTCAGGGTCATACCTGCCTGGGCTACATAATCAGAGAGCTCCTCTATGTCTCTTTTCATGTAGTCCAGGGAGGTACGTCTCAGGTCGTTCACACCAGCATGGACAATGACTGTGTCATATTTGTACTTGCCGTGGAGTGACCAGAGTGCTTGTGTTATGTGGCGGATTCTAGCACCCGATAGGCAGCTTACTGTGACCCTCTCCTAAGAAGAAGGCTCCCCTGCACCCTAGTGGCAGGAGTGTGCAGTTACAACTTGTCTGATCGAAGATTGCTGGAACAGGGCTCAGTTTTTAGCTTTTTATTTGTTAATTGGTTAATTTGTTTAAATCAGTTTGCTCATTTGCTACTGTTATATTAAAAAAAAATACATGTTATGCATCACTGCTTAGCTAGGGGTAACCTGTTCCCAGCGCCATAAAGTCTGCTCTTCAAATTTTCCCTTAGAACTAGCCACTTTTTTAGTTTTAGCACTCAAATCCATTTCTTTGAGCTCAGCACTTGTTCAGAACTCAATGTAAGCACTAAATAAGCTACAAATTACTACAGCACTCAACTTTCCTTACTTGTCTAGAGGAAAACAGTTTTTAGTACTTAATAAATAAGCACCTATCCAGGCATGTCTAAGGGTCAGCTCCCAGTGTTTTCTCCTGTTTACCTGATGAATCTGGGCATCTTGGGGCAATGCACCAATTGCCTCATGTACACAGAAAACCCTCTCCTTCTATCACCCAATATTACAACCTGTGAGAGATGCACTTATATAACCAAACTGTAAGCAAAGCTCTCCTTACTCAAGACTGGACTAGACAGTCAAAAGGAGAAGGTAAACACTTGCACCACACCGCACCACTCTCATCATATAGTCCCTCAAAACCTACTCCACAAAGGGGGAGCCACCACGGACCCCGGGAACTGCTGACCCATTAGCCTAACGAGCCTGGTCTGCAAGGCCATGGAATGTATCATCATGGAACTTATAAACAAAGGCATTGGTAATCTCCAAACTCTGGACCCCACCCAGTTTGGGTTTGTAAAAGGCAGATCATGTCTCCTAAACCTGATAGACTTCTTTGAAGCAGTCGCCAAAGCCGTAAACGAGGGTAAAGTGGTTCACGCCACCTATCTAGATCTTGTCAAGGCTTTTGACACCATCCCCCACTCTGGAATTATAGATAAACTTGCTAAACTAGGTATAAATCTCTATGTCACAAGATGGATTGCCACCTGGCTCACTGACACAACCCACACTGTGAAAGTAGCAGACTCCAAATCTGACTTCAGACCAGTGACAAGTGGAGTACCAGCTAACACAGAAGGTCTTTTGCTAACAAAGTTTGCAGTTGACTGCAAACTAGGAGCCAAAATTGAAACTCCTAATGATGTGGACATCCTACAAAAGGCCCTCACTGAGACAGATGCCTGGTGTCAAAGCCATGGCCTCAAGCTCAATGCCAAAAAGTGCATTGTCATCTCCTTTGGTAAAAACTCTGTACCCATGAGCTACCACATAGGTGGTAGTCTACTTAACACTGAAAGTGTGATGAGACCTTGGGACACAGGTGGACAGTAGTCTCTCTTTTGATAACCACATCACCACAGTAGTCAGGAAATCCTTCTACGTAGCACACCTCATCACAAAAGGTTTCTCATGCAGGAAAAATGAGGTTATTGTTCCCGTCTACTCGTCACTCATTAGACCCATTATAGAGTACAGTGCCCTTTTTGATATGTACCTCACAAGACATGTACAACAACTGGAAAGGCCACAGAAATATCTCACAAAGAGGATTACCAGCCTCAAACAGATGCCCTATGCAGACCATCTCAAAAAACTCTAGCTTTACTCCATCGCATATGGCCTACTCAGAGGTGATCTCTGCCTAACACACAAAGCTATGTCAATCCCAGAGCTGTTAGACATGCTCCACTTAAAGAAATCCCAATCCCTCCAAGCTACACTCTGTAGGGACCTAAACCTTGTCACCACAATAAACAGAACCTGCTGGAGGGATAGATTCCTGTCCCAGAGACTTCCCATACTCTGGAACAAACTACCTATCTATGTAAAACAAAGATCCTCATTAGCACTCTTCAAGAAACATCTTGATGATTGGATGGGAAATAGGAAATTTACCCCGGGGATCACCTCTGTGGCTCTGCTCGACAGGGGTACAGGAAAATAATTTTCTTCGGCGGCGAAAGCCAGGGTACCTTTTTGGCTAGGCTTGTATAGGCCCTAGGACCGCTAGCCTAGTACCTACCTATGAACATATGAACCTATTGTCCAATTTGGGTTAGTCAACTAGCAGCATGATGAGGAAATGAGATTCAAAGACAGGTGTAGCCACAGTAAGACATAAGTATTTGCTTACTATTATGTCTATGAAGTGAACGTTGTATTGTCAGACCTGACCATGTTAGTGTTCTCCCTAGTGGTGTCCATGCATTACATAACAAAGGCACCCCTATACTCACACTTACACACACAGGTATACAAACACACACACACACACCCATACACATACACACACACACACACACACACACACACACACACACACACACACACAGTCTCACACACACACACACACACACACACACACACACACACACACACACACACACACACACACACACACACACACACACACACAAATGCTGACACTCACAAAAGCACTCACCCATTCATCTGCACACCTGCTTGGTCATATACACAGCCAGACTCACACATCCCTCGCTAACACCCATAGAGCGACTACCCAGGAGCATCACAGCTACAGACATGCAGAAACACACATCCACACACATTTGCACAATAAAACACTCACATATGTCTTCATTGAACTTACTCTCACTGTTAGTTATCACATAGGAGTGAATGGGTGGCTGCCATGTTTTAATGGTGGCCAGTTTTTTATACTTAAAGTAAAGTTTTATTTAGCTGAGTGATTCAGTTGAGCAAGTCATGAGCTACTCCCCAGACTGCAACATTAGCTTGTGGTTTTGCCTGCACGGAGGGAAAACCTCAACAGTACAGCAGTCTCTGAATTTGAAAGGCTTAGCTTGATGCAGAAACCTTGTGAGTAAAGGCTTCAGCATCACATTAGTCCTCTTTGAATCCCAAAAACAGTTTTACAAAATTAAACTTTCAACAGCTATTGTAATGTACATACAATAATGCCCAACAGGGTGTGTGCTACTGTGTAAATAACTCCCACCTAGGGGTGTTATGAGATACAATGGCCAAGAGGGATTATTGTGCTTACAGAATGAGCTGTCTGTAAAATTCTTTACTTACTTTTTTTTATTACTATATTACTTTTATGTATATTTTTATGTAAAATAGCTCCTCTGCCTAATCTTTCAAATTTGCTGTAGTATATGTAAATAGTGTTGGAGGAAGTGTTTTACATCCAGAATGTAGCAGTTACAAAAACACCCAGATATTTACTTTTTTTGGTCCCTTACTCCTAAAATGTATGGTTTGTTGCCAGTCATTAGGGACTGAAGTTACTAAATAATGACATACATTTGAGATTCAGACTTTACTTCCTTCAGAAAATGCATGCTAACACAAATCCTGTTATTCAAGCAACTTTCTAGTTTTATAAACACAATATTCTGATCCTATTTTTAAGCCTTTGTTCCACCTTTATTTTAGGCTTTAACCAGATTTTTTGAGCTAAGAGGTTGAGAGGTATGCAGACTTGTTAGCTGGTGCTACCACTGCTTGATCAATCTTACTCTGTCTCTCTTACACACACAAACACACTTCTGATTTCATGCACACAAGCACACATACCATCACACATGCACACAAGAACATAAACACACACACGTTTCTTTCTTTGTTATATTTCTTTTAATTTTACACTTCCTATACAGCAAAAGTGCAATTTGGCAAGTTAAAATAATGGCTCAGTCACTTTCACCCTCACTTTCATGCAGGCATACAGTCACACACACAGACATAAACATGACTGCAAGCACACACACACAATTTTCTATTTTTTCTTTTTTTTTTAATTTTACACTCACTAAACAGCAAAACCATTAGTTAGTGGCCATAAAATAATGGCAGTCATTAGCTTTTTTCAGTACAAGCTGTGTGATAGCTTAGTATGCTGCTGTAAAGTGGTGGACTCATTTTTGAATGGGCATTACCTGTACATTTACACCTTGCTGAGTCCGATCCCCAGTCAGAGTGGTGATGTACAGGTTGCCCTTTCTCTAAGTCAGATTATAAAGGAGAGTAAAATTAAACACTTTTGCTGGTATCACTTTAATAGCCTTACTTTCGTCCCTAGAGCCTACTACCTTTTCATTTTGCCATCAAAATATGCAGAAGATTTCACTGGACTGTACTTGTAGAATAACCGACTCCTAGTGAACGTTCTGGCTTCTTCCAACCCTTAGCAACACCCTTCCTTGCATGAGTGAGCGGCACCAAAAGACATGATAAGGAATTGTATCTGGGATTGGTACCCCCAGACCTCTAACGTAATTATGTAATAGGCTAGGCCGACAGGGCATGGAGCAAGGCACCCGGACCTCATGCCAGAGTCATTCTTTTCATTTCCTTGTAACCACAAAAGGTGATGAGAATGAAATCGGTCTCTGTGATCTAGATTGTATGGTTTACACATCTGAGTGTTTACAGACGGAATCTAAAGGTTTTGAAGTTCAGGGTGGGGTGGAGCAGCAGGGTTCTTGACAGTGCACATCAATGCCAGATGCCCCTCTCATTTACACAAGCAGACTAAGAGATGTGGAAGAAATAATTCTCACAATGGTGCTGTGTTGCAACACTAGGATGCTACCGTAGATCATCTCTACTGGTGTATTTCTCCATCACTGTTAGGTTAGGGCAGGATATTAGTGCTAAGTGCATGCTTCCCTTTGCACTAGGGTTGCATGATGTGATGAAAGGAAGCAACATTTGCAGCCTCATTAAACATAGGCATGATTCCTTTGGTTGCCATTTTGGAAAACAATGATTTCCAAAATGGTAACTGTACGAATTAATAGGGCCGTAGAATACTAGAATAAACTGGAAATAACTGGAAGAAACTGGAATGAGACTGGATTAATGTCTTTATCTTTTAATTATCCAGAAATGTGCTGAACAGGTACCAGTCTATCCTGTATGTGCCAAACCTTCTTGTACCTTTCAGAATAAAAGTCTGCATACACTGCAGTTTTGTTAAGAATGTGTTAGTATGTTCACTGAAGGTAGATGTTAACATCTGAATGAAATCTTACTGTCTCCAATAACAGGACTGATAAACTGAAATAGACTGAATTATAATGTTTGTAACTTCTGCACTCATTATTCTCAGAATTATTTTTTTTCTCCTGAATAATATAATTAATATTCTGGAATGCTGGATGTTTGGCTTGACTTCTGTACTCACTTTAGAGTGTCTGAACTAAATTTCTGTGGACTACACTGCAATGATTTTCTGTTTATCAGTGCAAACAAATGTCTCACTGTGTCTGAAGTATTTCCTAATAATAACAAGATCCTGTAAGTTTCTACATGCCTCTTTAACCTTGTTCCCCAAGCCTGTCTGTACTTAATGTACTGCACATTCTGTTAGCACATTTTATTTTTATCAGTAGTCTTGACTGAAGGTTACGGAAATATTCCTTTCTTATCAAATCTGCATGTAAAATGTGCTTTAATATGGCTGCATTTCTAGACTTATACAAAGAGAATATAGTATTTTTGTCTAGCAAACTGCATTTAAATGAAACTTGATCTTACAGTAACCAACATGGGCACATGGACAGAAGGATCTGTCATACAAACCTGATCTATATGTATGGCTAGGTTACATGTAGACTTGACAGGTTAGTAGCAGTAGATGGACTACATGGACTTCAGCAAGGCTTTCAGTGCAGTCCACCCAGGAGGCCGATAACAGAAAGTGATGGGGCTGGGACTGGAAAAGTCTGAGGAACTGAATAGCTGCATGGTTGAATGGTAGGATACATTTTTTTTTTCTGAGAGGGACACATGTTAAGACTTAAGAAACTAATAAGTGTGGTACTGTAGATTCATTCATCTGTACAGTATTATTTAGGGTCTGTCTTACAGTGAATAGAGAAGAGAGTTAACCTGCTTGCTGATACCACAAGGATAGGTAAGGTGCAACAGTGCTGAGTGAGGGAAAAGACTAGTGAAAGATCTCAAAAGGCTGAATATCTGGACAGAAATCTGGCAGCTGAGGTTCCTTGTAAGTTAATACAATGTACTGCACTTAGGCCTCAACAGCTAAGGTGTAAAACATCAGCTGGAGGAGGTGGAAGTGATTGCAACAGAACAGGAAAAAGGATCTGAGGCTGCTGATCATACTTGTGTGATACATTGCTTAGTTAAAGAAGTAAGTCTTTTCTTTGGCATCTTGGTTAGGCACACCGTTGCTACTGCACACAATTCTGGAGGTCAGATAAATAAAACTACATCAAGCTACACAAAGGGGTTTAGAGGAAAGTTAACATAAATAACCAGGGATGAAGTAGAATGAATATGACCAAAAGTTGTAAGAGCTAGAGCGTTTCTGATATTAGACCAGAAGAGACAGGGTTGGCATAATACTGGTGTACAAGATCATGTTAAGGAGTCATGAAGATGTCTTTCACAACAGAAATGGCAGAGGTGGGGGGCACAGGCAGCAGACTGTAGGGTCAACTACTCCTTGGATCAATGAAAGTATTTTTTCACAGAGAGGATTATAGATTCATGGACTGGTCTGCCAGAATGCCTGATAGAGATGAAATCCACAAAAACACTGAAGAAAGTATGAGACAGATGGAATGTTAAGCCACTTAAAAGGGCAGACTAGATTGACTAATCATCTCATTCTGCCATTAAGCAAATGTAATATAATATCATGAAATGTGAAGAAGAGAAAGGTAGCCAAAGGTGAGTGCCATAACAGTACTGATGATGCAGTCCCAGCAGAAGCAGCAGATGTTGCCCTTAGCTAATATATGCTTCCAGGACACTTGCACCATTAACAAGCTTGCATGTATGATGGTATTTATGGATAGCCAGATGTTCTCCTCCTACCTTCTGTGACAGAAACATAAAAAATGGCAAAAATGGACAAGTGGCATCACAAAAAAAAAATGACCAGGGTGGAAGAACTCTAAACAGTCCCTGACTCAAATAACATTGAATGTCATACTTAAATTAGCAGCAAACCCACAGAGTTTCATGCATTGCTGGGCAATGCATGCTATTCATTATGGCAGTGGAAGGCATTTAAGTAAACAAAGTCAAAAAGCTGGATTCATGAACAGCTAAACTTTACTTTGCAACCATGTGCTCACCATAGTGGAACAAGCACATAATAGCTCGCTATTTTGAATTCATCAAACTGCTAAAACAAACATAAATGGATGAGTTTGCTAATGAAAGCATAACTAGCCAAATTACATGTTAATAAAACAATCCAGGATGGTAGAGCCATTCAAGAAGCAATAAAGTAATCGTGCTCACTTAGTGTAGTTCTTTGTCATGAACTCCAAAATCTATTGTAATAAAGGCATACCTCTCAACTGTACAGATGTTCACAAAATGTCCAGATTTTTGCCTGGTATTTTTGGTCTGTTCCTCATACAATTTGTGTTTTTCTAGCAAAGCATTGAAGATTTAAGTAACTAAATAATATGTGTCTCCCACTGTATTTCACTGTATGGTTAACAGACTGCAGTTTTCCTTTTCATTTGATATAAAAGAGATAAATAAAAGTGAAAGGGTGGAGACTGAAACACAGGGTGAAGGAATAAGGAGCCTTGCATTAAAGCCAGATTTTTCTAGTATCTGGGGCAGGGAAGTGAAGTGGCAGATCATGTTTTCCCTCCTCTGAAAACCTGGTCGATGGTGATCTGTGGTATCAGGAGAGAAGTCTGGGACCAGTAGTCCCACGCCTGCATCTGATCAGCAAGGACAGGAGTACTGCTGGGCCTATTATAAAGACACCATTTTCGATTACCAGGCGGCGGTTGGGTGATCTCTACACTTCTCATCAGTGAAACTGAGGTGTCTGACATCCAGAATATTATTGACAGAGTGGTGAGATGCTTCGGCCGCCACTTTATACTTTCATAGGATTGTGCTATAGCTTCATCTGGGACTGTTGACCTAGGTTTTTGCCTTTTTTGAACTGAAACTGTTTAGCTTTATCTCGAAATTGTACTGGCTGTCATTTTGTGGATCTCATGTTATTCAACCCTCAGTGTGGATTTCCTCTTAACTACTTTGTGGATTACAAATGCCCAAGTTTCATATGCGCTCCAACTTCGGGCCCCATCATGCCGGCATTAAGACTGTAAGCAGGCACTGGCCAGTGAACAGGGTATTTTCACAGTTTGGTCTGATTACAACTGATCAAGGTTATAGCTGCTGTTAGTATTGTTACATTATAGAATCTTTACTGCTTAATGACATTGCATTTTTGCTCATATTTGAATGACAAGCCTTCTCTTATTGAGTTCTGGGAGATGTGATTTCACTGTATGTATGCCTCATATTGCCTTATTGCTAAACTTTGTGCTACTGCAATAATTTGTTTGCTACTGTGCTATAGCCTGTTAAGACTAAAGTTTCCATCTAGAATAAAATCTGTTATTATTTGCAACCTTGGTGTGTTGGGTGTAAATAAGGGTGCACCAGAGTCAGGTAGGAAGGAACCTGTACACTATTCAGCTACACCTGCGGGTGCGCTACATTTGGTGGCTCATCTGGGATTGCCTGTACTGCCTAAAATTCCACCCTATTCCCATGAACATGTTTAAAGCAACACCAGCAGCAAGATAAACCCAGAAGTAGCCGCTAAGTGGTGCAAACAGCACAATGCTCAGTCAGAGCACTGCTTAGTTCTAGTCTTGCCAGGTGTCACATGGATTGACATGCAAATACATCAAATCACAGAATCCTTGCCAGTTGTAGGCGGTGGATTCTTATTAGACAGCACCATGGACACTACAGAACATAGCACATTGGCCCTATTAGAATGGAAAAATCCTCTAGTATATGAGCATATACCTTTGAGTGTATCAGTTTCAGGTGAGAATGCAATCTGTGTGGTAATCTCTGAGAAGTGCACTACCCCAGCAACAGAACAAATATCTGTGGAAGCCATCCAAGCAGATCAGAACCTTACACCAGAAAGTGAAGCTTCACTGCCCACAAAAACTATAGGGCCTGAAGTTTTGAATGCTTTGGGAAGTCTTGTAGAAAAATGCTTAAGGACTACACGGCCATTCACTGGGTTTGGTTACCACAAATTACGTTTCTTCTCTGGCAAAAAACCCACACCTCAGGGAGAGGAAGATTTTGAATCTTGGATGGATCAGGCTTCACAAGCCCTAAAGGAGTGGGATATCCCAGAAACTCAGAAGAAGCAGCGGATAGCTGAAAGTTTAAAGGGATTAGCTGCAGATACCATACGCAACCTAAGGATGGGTAAGCAAGATTGCACAGCCAAGGACTATTTAGGAGTACTGCAGGATGTGTTTGGAAGAACAGAGAGGGCTGTTGACCTGTTGTTTCAGTTTGAACATACATACCAAGATGTTGGTGAGAAACTATCTGACTACATTAAACAATTAGATAAAATGCTCCACCAGATCATCCTAAAGAAGGGGGTGTATCCAAAAGTCACTGACCGAGTACAAATCGGTCAAATTGTGCAAGAAGCTAAAGCTATGGATCCCATTATGTGGAAAGTGAGGATGAGAGATAGGAAAGAGATTCTAATCTATTCTCAATTGGTTAAAGAAGTGAGGGAAGAGGAAGACCTGCTGGAAGCCAAATCTCAGTGTTCAACATCAACTAAAGCAGTGAGGGAACACAAGCAGGAGCCTACAGTAGTGCTTACTACTCAAACGGGAGTCATGGTCCAGGGTGTCCACAACGTAGAGGTGTCACAGTTGCAGGCATAGAGGTGTCTTCCCTAACTGATGCTATAGCTCAAGTTGCCAAGACAGTTCCAGAATTACAGAAAGCAGTGGTAACTTTAGCTGAAGGGAGGAATACATCTGCTAGAACCTCCACAAAGGGACTCAGGGAAGAAACAAACAAGATGATGTTCAGAGTTCCTACTGGATTTTGTTTTCACTGTGGAGATGCAGGGCATATAAAGTGACAGTGTCCAAATGCAGAAAAACTTGGAAAAAGTGAACAAGCTATTACTGGCAAGTGCGATGCAGGGGAAACTTCAAAGGGCCTCAGTGAAGGAGCCAGCTGAGTGCCCAGTTACCAAGAGCTCCATGAAGTCTAACATCAAGAGAAGTCTCCCTAGATCTCATTTCCCAACCATTCCTTGCAACAGAGGAGCAAAACTATCCAGTGTGCACATTTCTAGCATCTGAGCTGAACAACCAAATTGGAAGGCCATCTCAACAAAAGTCTCAGCATCTGAAACCACAAAGGATTACTAAGAAAGAGTTCCATCCTTTAAAATGGCAAAACCAACTGACTGTACCTCAACAACATGCTGACTGCCATACAGCTGAACAACATCAGAAACAGAAAGTACCCAATGGTCTAGTGGGACCGTCCCCTATCATGACAGTGAAGATAGAGGGTGTGTACAGTAAAGCATTGCTGGATACTGGTGCACAAATCGCCATTCTGTTCAGAGACTTCTACCAGAATTACTTAAATAATTTGCCACTTGGAAAGTTAGAAGACTTGGAGATCTGGGGGCTAAATGACACAAAGTTTCCCTATGATGGTTATGTCTCACTTTCCACCTCAGTTGTTGCATCAGCAGAAGTTTTTGAAACTCTTGTTGTTGTGTGTTCCAGGCCAAAAGGAAAGGATTCAGCATCTATTTCAGTGAGCACACATACTGACCTCATCAGAAGAATGCTGATGCCTCAGTTGACCCAGGAACACCCAACCTTACATCCACTCCTGAGACCAGCCTTTTGTGCCCTTCAGAAGGAGAAGGATAGTAAGAAAGATGAAATTCATAGAAGGTCATATAATTCATCCTGGTCAGGTCACCTGCTTGAGGGACAAAGTGAGGATGTGTGGACAAACAACTTCCTCTCATCTCATGATGGCAATGGATCCAGAAATAGACTTGGCACTGGTGCTGGAATTAGTTCCCGAAGTTTGCCTGCTGACAAGCTGAAGCATCCTTATGATACTTTGCCTGTGGTGTTAAAGAATAAAGGAAGTACCTCCATTGTCCTGTGGCCACAAGTGCATTTGGGAAATGTTTATGCTGCCACTCCCTTACCTGTTTCTGTTTTGACAAGAAACGAGAGCAGTGTCAATGAGCTGAAGCTGGAAGATATTGATCAAGGAGGTGGTCTTCTGCCCCCTGAGTTGGTAACTAGAGCTAAAGAGCTGTTGATGAAGAAGAAAAATTGTTTTTCTACAAGTGAGCTGGATGTGGGCTGTGCAAAAAAGTGCAAAACACCGAATAAGATTAAAAGAAGACCGGCCTTTCAGGAAACGTTCCAGAAGGGTACCTCCAGGAGATCTTGAGGACTTGAGAAAACATCTGGAAGAACTTAAAGCCACAGGAATAATTTGAGAGTCAAGACGTCCATATGCCTTTCCTATTGCCGTCAGGGAGAAGAATGGGTCAATTTGCATGTGCCTTGACTATCGTACTCTGAATCAGCGAACCATTCCAGACCAGTACACAACACCCTGGACTGAAGATGCTCTAAATTGCCTGGTGGGCAGTAAGTGGTTCAGTGGGCTAGACTTAAGGAGTGGATACTATCAAATCCCTATGCACCCAGAAGATAAAGATAAGATGGCCTTCATCACTCCTTTGGGATTTTTCGAGTTTGATTGCCTACCTCAAGGTTTATCAAATGCACCGGCAACTTTCCAGAGAATCATGAAAAGAACAGTTGGAGACACACATCTCCTGGAAGTCTTAGTCTACCTTGATGACATTATTGTCTTTGGGAAGACCCTAGAGGAGCATGAAGAAAGACTGATAAAAATATTGGACAGAGTGAGAAGGAAGGACTGAAGTTGTCACTGGACAGATTCAAAATTTTCCAGCCTTCACTGACCTATGTGGGACAATTAGTGTCTGCAAATGGAATATCTACAGACCTCAGCAAAGTTGTAGCTGTGACATCTTGCCTCAGACCCAGAACAATCACAGAGCTGCAATGCTTCCTTGGGTTCTGCAGTTACTATAGAAGGTTTGTGGAAGGATTTTCAAAGATAGCAAGACCAATCAACCAATTGCTTTGAAATGATGGGGAAGCAGATGAAACAGATGAAGACATCCTTCTGAAGAAGCCAAAGGGATGAGAAGCTCTAAAGGATTCATCGAGAGTCATTGGACTCCTGAGTGCAAAGAGGTGTTTGAACAGTTTAAGTATTGTCTCACATATGCCCCAGTGCTGACATATGCTGACTCAACAAAGCCATACACATTACATGTGGATGCTAGCAAAGATGGTTTAGGAGGAGTCCATTACCTGGAGCATGACAAGAAACTGAGACCAGTGGCTTTTATCAGTCAAAGTTTACTCCAACAGAAAGGAACTATCCTCCACACAAGTTGGAATTCCTTGCTTTAAAGTGGGCTGTAGTAGACAAGCTGCATGACTACCTCGTTGGGGCTGAATTCAAAGGTCAGACTGACAACAACCCTCTGACATACATTCAGACAACTGCAAAGCTATATGCTACTGGCCACAGATTGATGGCAGCTTTATCCAACTACAACTTCAGTTTAAGATATCACCCAGGACATACAAATGGAGATGCTGATGGTCTGTCCAGAAGACCTCATGGGAACTGACACCCGATGATGCATGGGTGAAAATTCCAGCACCAGGAGTGAGAGCTATGTGACAAATTGCAACCTGCTACTGACAAACTGAATGTTGGGCCCAGAAGTTGGGTTTGTCTGTGAAAAGCATACCCCAAGCTTACTGTAATCTGGTCACATTACAGGCTTCATCACTACCCACTTTGAGTAACAGTGACCTCAGGAGATATCAAACATAAGACCCCTTAGGTTAGCTGGTGGTAGCTGCTTTAGAGAAGAAATAAGTTGATATGCTTCACACATATATTCATCCACTGGCAAGACTGTTGGCTAAAAAATGGGACAGACCCCAGCTACGAAATGGACTAGTATATAGGAGATCTCCTAGTGCACTTGGCAGTGAAAATAGCAATTGTTGCTTCCTCAAAAGTATCGAATAGTAGTACTTCAGTCATTGCATGATGAACATGGTCATCTTGGTTATCGCAGAACTGGTCTATATCATATATTCAAAATTCCAAAATATCGAACACCATAAGCTCGAACTTGGAATTTCTAAATATGATAACATCGAACACTCAGAATAGAGATTTTTTTCCTAGGGAAAAAATTTGCTGTTCCAAGAAACATACACACAACACAAGCACACCAAAATAAATAAACCACACACCTACACTTAACAAAACCCTACTTCTAACCCTACACTAAACCATTCATACATTCCTAGCTATCCACTAACCTTAACCCGCACCCTAACCCTAAGGTCTGTAACTATCACACACTTACCCTACGAAACTATACACAAACAAACTAAGTAATACACACACATGCAGTTAACAAAACCCAACCCTATACTAAACCATATATACATTCCTAACTATATCCACTTACCTTAACCTGCACCCTAACCCTAAGGTCCATAACTATTGCACGCTTACCCTACGAAACTATACACACACAACTAATTAATACACACACATGCAGTTAACAAAACCCAAACCTACAATAAACCAGACATACATTCATTCCTACCTATCCATTTACCTTAACCCACACCCTAACCCTAAGGTCTGTAACTATCGCATCACAGTGGAGGAAATAGCGAGGCCCTGGAATGGCCCACCAAAATCTTGCCCTAGGTAAGAATTTGATGTCTTGGGGCTTCCCTATTTTCATCCTTCGATGAAGTGGGTTTGATATTATAACATTCGAAGTTTTACAACTTTGATGTTATAATATAGACCCGACAGAACTCTGGGAATTGTACGAGACAGATTCTACTGCACATGCATGAAACAAGATGTGGAAAATTATTGTCCTACATGTCTTCGCTGCATTCAGAGAAAGAGTCTGCCCACCAGAGATGCCTCATTGGGTTAAATGGAGAGTAGTGGGCCCATGGAACTGGTCTGTATAGATTTCCTTTGCACTGAACCAGATGAAGGTGGGATCAGTAATGTGCTGGTGGTGACAGACCACTATACCAGATACACTCAAGCATTTCCGACTCGCGATCATGAAGCTATTATAGTGGCAAAACTACTTTTTGAGAAGTTCTTTGTACACTACGGCCTGCCAAAAAGGATACACTCTAATCAAGGGTGTGACTTTGAGAGCAAGCTTGTCCATGAACTACTCACTTTTTTGGAAATTCAGAAAAGTCGTACCACTCCCTATCATCCTCAAGGGGATCCTCAACCTAAGTGTTTCAACAGAACTTTACTAGACATTTTGGGAACACTATCTGCTGAGAAGAAGAAAAGTCAATGGAGTAGACATGTAGCCACAGTGGTGAATGATACAACAGTACTAAAAATTATGCTACAGGATTCTCGCCTTACTTCCTAATGTTTGGAAGAGAAGCTCGTCTTCCTGTTGATTTAATCTTTGGAGTCACAGCTCATGATATGCTAGTGCGATCTCATGGCAATTATGTGAAGATACTCAAAAAGCACCTCAGACAGGCTTATGAGCTCGCTGAACAATCAACAGGACAAAGACATCAGTGAAACAAGTCTCACTATGTCAGTTAGTGCTTGCTAGATTTTATTGCTGTTAGTAATTGCAGGCAGGGGAAGTCTCATTCATCGACAGCCTGTCACTGCCTACTTAAGTAGTACATTTAGGAATATTTTCTGCTTAAAACTTCAGCTTTGGCCAGCTAAGATCTAGCTGTATTCAACTGGACGTATAAAATAACTTAAGTACCTTTTATCTTCACATTTTTCAAATAATACGGTATTTAAATTGATTTATTTGTGTTACATTGAATATTAACTGAACTGGAAGTTTTGACTCTGTTTTGTCAGTTAGTTCCCCACCCACCCTCTCTGTTTTTGTTTTGGTGTTAATCTTGGTGGCTTTGAAACTGCCCGCCCCTCTTGTAAGTTTGTGTTTGGATACTCCTTCTGGGCCCATCTCATTTGCTCACTCAACTGAGTGCAGTGAGATCATATTCTGATTTCAGGCACTCCTACTGTGTACAAAGAGAGCATCTGGTAAAGAAAAAAAAAATTAAGCTTGTTTCCTGCCTTTCCTGTAAGTGGTCTAGACTGCTTGTAGGCTTCTGTGCCCCCAAGCCTTTCTGTTTTGGAGGGAAGCCTTCTAGCTTAATTTTGTTTCTTAGAACTAGCCAGTTTTCTAGTTTCAGCACTCAAATCTGTTTCTTTGAACTCAGCACTTGTTCAGAACTCATTGTAAGCACTAACGTTGCAAATTACTACAGCACTCAACTTTCCTCACTTGTCTAGAAGAAAGCAGTTTTTAGTACTTAATAAATAAGCACCTATCCAGGCATGTCTAAGGGTCAGCTCCCGGTGATTTCTCCTGTCTACCTGATGAATCTGGGCATCTTGGGGCAATGCAGCAATGGCGTCATGTACACAGACAACCTCCTCCTCCTACCACCCAACACTACAACTTGTGAGAGATGCACTTATATTGCCAAACTGGAAGCAAAGCTCCCTTCACCCAAGACTGGACTGGACAGTCAAGAGGAGAAGGTAAACACTTGCACCACACCACACTCATCACATAGTCCCTCAAAACCTACACCACCAAAACACACACATAGAAACACAAAACACACACCTACATTTGCAGAGGCTCTCAATAAAAACGTGCCCAAGCATCAGGGACATCCAAAGCATAAACACAAGCAAACTCCACCCCCTAACACAACCCAAATGACACATAGCCCACAAACTCAGTGTGCCACTCAACAACAGCCCATAAGGCATAACAACGTACCCAACACTCTAGTGATAAGTGACTCTATAGTCAGGTACACTGATGCTCCACTCACCAGGCTAAACAAGGAGAAAGTTACTGTCAGCTGCCTGTCAGGTGCCAGGATCTGCCACATAACGCACGCACTCAGGTCATTCCACAACAAGTACAAATATGACACTGTCATTGTCCACGTTGGTGTGAATGGCCTGAGATGTACCTCCCTGGACTACATGAAAAGAGACATGGAGGAGCTCTCCGATCTTGTAGCCCAGGCAGGTATGACCCTGTCCCTGAGTAGCATCCTGCCATCACCCAGAATGATGCCACAGTGCAAGGACAAAATGATTGACTTCAACAATTAGCTAAACTTCTGGTGTCATTCTAAGGGGATCCAGTATTTGTCTGCCTGGGACGATATGCTCGACAGACCACGATGCTTTGACAGAGATGGCTTGCACCTATCGCCTTTGGGATTCCAGATACTGGCTAAGGCTCTTGCTACCCCTATAGTGCCTTTTTTAGGCAAGGTTCAAATGACAAATTCACCACTGTAACAGGTACAAGCAAGCAAAATCTGAGGGTAATGCTACTCAATGCTAGAAGTCTAAACGTCAAAATGCACTCACTTGAGGCACTTCTTAAAATGGAAAACATTGACATCTGTGCAGTGACAGAGACCTGGTTCAAAGCTCCAGAGAGCACTCCTGCATTACCAGGCTATAATTCATACCACACCTTTCGGCCACCTAACCCGGAATGAAACACTAAAGGTGGAGGCGTGTCCATATTCATTAAGGATATCCACGCCTCCAGGCTAGTTGAACAGCATAATGCATCTGAGATTACCCAAGTCCAACTAACTCTGGGCAAGACCGTAATCCAAATTGTAGCTTACTACAGACCCCCCATTATGCTCCAGGATTCCCACTCCTCATTTCTTGATACACTGGAAAGTATTAGGGTACAACCTAACACCCTAATAATGGGCGATTTCAACTACCCCACCATTAACTGGGAAAACTACTCATGTACCAACTCTTTTGCTCAACGTTTTCTGGAATTCATAAATTCCAATGCCTTGGATCAACTTATTCACACCCCCAACAGGGGCATCAATATTATAGACCTGGTCATTACCAACATGGGCAACCGGTGTTCCACACCAGAGGTTAATTCCTCATTGGCCAGATCCGACCACAAGCTAATCACCCTAGACATCCACATCCTGCCCCCACCCCCAATTAGGGAAACCACCGTAAAAAAATTCTCCAATGCCAACTTCACACTTCTTAAGACAGAAGTGGCAAACTTCACGACACCCATGTAGATGGACAATAGAGGTACGACTGCTGAATCCTAAACAAATGCACTTTATAAGCACTTACACGAGTGCATGGATCATGCTATCCCTAACAGAACCAAGATGCTATCCTCCAAAAAAAGGAAGCCGATCTGGTGGTCCTCTGCCATAAACAAACTCTGCAACAAAAGAAAGAAACTGTTGCAAAAAAGAATAAAATCCCATGACTGGAGGAATGCCCTGGTCAACCTCAGTAAGAAAATGAGATCCCTCATAAAATCCTCCAAAGCTAGTTACGAAAACAAAATTGCCACTGGCTTTAAAGACAACCACAAAGCATTCTATAGCTATGTCAAGAATCTCAATGGCAATACTCAGATTTGGTCAGAGTTACAGCACAGTGGCAGTAAATATACAGAACCAACTGATATTGCTAACATCCTAGCAGATAGGTTCAGTGCTAACTTTACCCCCCTCTCAACCCCTAGAGGGCCCATCTCTATACCAGAAGAATGCAAAGTTCCTGTAATCATGGCTGCACAGGTGAAAAACACACTCTCCAAAGCCAAGAACACAGCATCCATGGGACCTGACAATATCCCAGGCTGCGTTCTACATGAACTACAGAATGAACTGGCACCCTACCTAAGTACCATGTTCAGTCATAGCCTCATCTCAGGCTTTGTGCCCTCTGAATGGTGCACCACGACAGTTATCCCACTCTACAAAGGGGGAGCCACGAAGGACCCTTTGAACTACCGCCCCATTAGCCTGACGAGCCTGGTCTGCAATGCCATGGAATGTATCATCATGGAACTCATAAACAAAGACATTGGTAATCTCTAAACTCTGGACCCTACCCAGTTCTGATTTGTAAAAGGCAGATCATGTCTCCTAAACCTGAGTGACTTCTTTGAAGCAGTCACCAAAGCCATAGATGAGGGTAAAGTGGTTCACACAACTTATCTAGATCTCACCAAGGCTTTCAACACCATCCCCCACTCTGGAATTATAGATAAGCTCACTAAACTAGATATAAATCCCTATGTCACAAGATGGGTTGCCAACTGGCTCATGGACAGAATCCACACTGTGAAAGTAGCAGACTCCAAATCCGATTTCAGACCAGTGACAAGTGGAGTACCACAGCATTCAGTCCTGGGTCCTCTCCTGTTTGGTATCTGCTTCTCTGAAGTACAGGCTAACACAGAAGGTCTTTGACTAGCAAAGTATGCAGATGACTGCAAACTAGGAGCCATAATTGAAACTCCAAATGATGTGGACATACTACAAAAGGGCCTCACTGAGACAGATGCCTGGTGTCAAAGCCATGGCCTGAAGCTCAATGCCAAAAAGTGTATCGTCATCCCCTTTGGTAAAAACTCTGTACCCATGAACTACCACATAGCTGGTAGTCTACTTAATGCCGAAAATGTGATAAGAGACCTTGGAACACAGGTGGACAGTAGTCTCTCCTTTGATAATCACATTGCCACAGTGGTCAGGAAATCCTTCTATGTGGCTCAACTCATCACAAAAGGTTTCTCATCCAGAAAAAAAGAGGTCATTGTTCCCCTCTACCTATCACTCATTAGACCCATTATAGAGTACAACGCTCCTTTTGGTATGTACCTCACAAGACATCTACAACAACTGGAAACGCCACAGAAATACCTCACAAAGAGGATTACTGGCCTCAAACGGATGCCCTACGCAGACCGTCTCAAAAAACTCCAGCTTTACTCCGTCGCATATCGCCTACTCAGAGGTGATCTCTGTCTAACATGAAAAGCTATGTCAAACCCAGCTGTTGGACATGCCCCACTTAACGAAATCCCAATCCCTCTGAACTACATGCTCTAGGGACCTAACCCTTGTCACCACAATAAACAGAACATGCTGGAGGGATAGATTCCTGTCCCAGAGACTTCCCATACTCTGGAACAGATTACCTATCTATGTCAAACAGAGATCCTCATTAGCACTCTTCAAGAAAAATCTTGATGATTGGATGGGAGATAGGAAATTCACCCCTGGGATCACTTCTGTGGCTCTGCTCGACAGGGGCACAGGAAAATAATTTTCTTGGGTGGTGAAAGCCAGGGTACATTTTTGGCTAGGCTTATATAGGCCCTAGGGCCAATAGCCTAGTACCCTCCTATGAACCTATGAACCTAAGAAAGTGAAGATACATGACTTGCAACCAGGGGACAGAGTTATCTTAAGAAACTTGGACCTGCAAGGAAAGCACAAACTAACTGACCATTGGGGATCTGAGATCTACATAATTTGTTCTCAGCTACATAACATCCCTGTCTACCAAGTTTGCCCCGAGGGGAAAGAAGAACCCATCAAAACCTGGCACCGCAACAACTCAATGCCTTTGGCAGAATCAGTAAGACTTATGAATCTAGAACCCAAAATGGCTCAGCAAAAACCTAACTCAAGGCAATTCAGAAGTCTAAGGCGGAGAGAAAATATCCCCCCAAATGGTCAAGAGCCTATGATTCCTCCTGCTGAAGGATAGGAGGACAGTGATGGTGACTGGAGTTTCAGTGGACTTTTCTATGATGATGTTTGAGACCCCGTGGACCACAATCTCAATGTAAATGCACCAGAATTTGTCCCTTGTCACTTTGAACAGTCCAACACCAACAATAGACTGAGTGATGTTTCTGTGCCTCTTGCAGAACTGGATGCTGATTAAGGTCCTGCTATGCAAACTTTGGGTAATGGTGCTGAGGACAGTTGTACAGTTATAGAGAAAGAAAGTGAAGTTATATGAGAGGAAATCTTAGAAGTAGACAATATGCCTACTGAGGAACTGGACATTGAGTGTGATGTGAGTGACCAACCCTCAGAGCAGAGTTTCCCAGATGTCTCTTTCAAACCAAAGCCTAAGAGACTGATTTGTCCCCCACAGAGGCTTACATATGACAGTTTGGGACATAGTATACAGAAGCCTGTGACCACTGCTCATCAGAGGGTCTACGTCCATGATCCCTATATCTCCAGCACAGTTGGTGACACACCATCCCAAGCTAAGCATAATGTTGATCACCCTTGGTGAGATGTACCTTTTGAATGCAGAAATACTGTTCAGTTGATGGTGCATTAGTGTTTGTATATATATTGCTGCTAATCTACCTTTGACTTGGGAGGACCCAAGTTTTCAAGTGGGGAGAGTGTAGCTCCCACTGTATTTCACTGTGTGGTTAACAGACTGCAGTTTTCCTTTTCATTTGATATAAAAGAGAGAAACAAAAGTGAAAGGGTGAAGACCGAAACATAGGGTGAAGGAATAAGGGGCCTTGCATTAAAACCATATTTTCTAGTGTCTGGGACAGGGAAGTGAAGTGGCAGATCATGTTTTCCCTCCTCTGAAAACTTGGTTGATGGTGATCTGTACAATCAAGAGAGAAGTCTGGAACCAGTAGTCCCATGCCTACATCTGATCAGTAAGGACAAGAATACTGTTGGACCTATTATAAAGAAGCCATTTTTGATTACCAGATGGCTGTTGGGTGATCTCTACACTTCTCATCAGTGGAACTGCGGTGCCTGACATCCAGAATATTATCGACAGAGTGGTGAGAGGCTTTGGCTGCCATTTTATACTTTCATAGGATTGTGCTATAGCTTCGTCTGGGACTGTGGACCTAGGTTTTTCCCTTTTTCCTTTTCTGAACTGAGCCTGTTTAGCGTTATCTTGAAATAGTACTGGCTGTCATTTTGTGGATCTCATGTTACTTACCCCTCAGTGTGGATGTCCCCTTAAATGCTTTGTGGATTCCAAACACCTGGGTTTCATATGAGTTTCAACTTTGGGCGCCTTCATGCCGGCATTAAGACTATAAGTAGTCACTGGCCAGTGAACAGGGGATAACAGAGTGTTTTCACAGTTTGGTCTGATTAGGACCGATCAAGGTTATAGCTGCTGTTAGTATTGTTGCATAATAGAATCTTTACTGCTTAATGACATTGCATTTTTGCTCATATTTGAACGACAAGACCTCTCATTGAGTTCTGGGAGGTGTGATTTCACTGTATGTATACCTCATATTGCCTTGTTTCTAAACTTTGTGCTACTGCAATAATTTGTTTGCTACTGTGCTGTTGCCTGTTAGGACTAGAATTTCCAGCTAGAATAAAATCTGTTATTATTTGCAACATTGGTGTGTTGGGTATAAATAGGGGTGCCACGAGAATCAGGTAGGAAGGAAGCTGTACACTATTCAGCTACACCTGCGGGTGCGCTACAACTAAATAATGGCATACATTTGAGTTTTGGACTTCAAATCCATCAGAAAATACATAATAATTCAAAACGTGTTATACTAGCAACTTTCTAAATTTATAGGAGCAATATTTAAACTCTGTCACTATTTTTGGGCCTTTGCCCCTCCATTATTTGTCTTTGTCCAGATTTTCTGCACTGAGAGGTTGAGAGGTATGAATACAGGCACTATCTCACTTAGAAAAATAAAAGCAATGCTAGGGGCTGCTGCTGCTCTCTTGCGTGTGTATATGAAACAGGCTGAAATCTGTACTGCTTATAGACCTCAGTCAAGGAAAAGAAGGTTGTCCGGACCCCATTTAACATATCATGCACTGCATGATACTCCCCCCCCCCCCCCCCCAGACCCAGGAGAATTCATGGAGAACCTATACCAGTGGAAACTAATGTATGTGTAGCATTAAGGATATCAGCAACTGGTACATTCCAGAGACCCACAGGGGATATACTAAGGGTGTCACAGGCCGCAGCCTCCAGAATATTGCACAAATGTCTTAATTCGATACTAGAGCATTCAAGGGAGTACATCTATTTTTCCATGCACACCAAAGGAGAGGGCAAGAACCATTCAGGAATTATATGCTGTAGCACACTTCCCTGAAGTTTTGGGATGCATAGACTTTTTTAAAGAAAATCCACAAGATTTAACAGGCAGGATCTACCCTTGACAAACCCGAATTGGGTAGGATACAGGGACTTAAGGTCACCTATGTCTTTATTTATGAGGTCCATAATGATATGTTCCATGGCCTTACAGATGAGGCTGGTCAGGCTTATGGGTCTGTAATTCCCTGGGTCTGTTGCTAGGCCACCTTTGTGGAGGGGAATAATTGTTGCTGTTCTCCCTTCCACAGGAACAAAGCCTGTGGTTAGGCTATGATTGAAAAGGGTACTTAATGGTGATGGTAGTTCATGTTTTAGCCTGTTTAAAAGACAGCCTGTGATGTTGTCTGGTCCCATAGAGGCTGTGGTTTTTGCTTTGGACAAGGCTTTGAGGACCTGCTCTTCAGATATTTAGGGTAGAGGTGGGGGGGTTAAGGAAGGTTTGTGATAAGTTAGGAGGGGATAAGGGAGAGAATTTTATTTCCAAACCTATCTGCTAGCAGGTTTGCTATCTCAGTGGGGTCAGTGTGTGTGATACTATTGGTCACTAGTCCTAAACATGCTTGAGTTCTACTTTTTAGGCTAAATACATAGTTGTAAAATGCCTTATGGTTATTCTTGGCTGTACTTGCTAAGTTTCTCTCAAAGGAGCCCTTAGACGATTTGACAAGTTGTCTTATTTGACTGTTGAGGCTGTGGAGGGTGTTATTCCATTGTTGGGGCCTTGCCTTTGTTTTCTTGGACAGCAACGTTTTGTGTTTATTGTAAAGTTTGTTGATGCTGGATGTCCACCATGGCAGCTTGTTTTTACTTGGGGCTCTAGCTTTAATTCATTCAGGTACAGCCTAGTTTGTACACTTTTGCAAGTGATTGTACAGGGGTTTAGTTTAAGCTTCAGCATAGTTACCACTTCCAGCTTGGGGTGGGGCTTGAAATGCATTTGTACCTTCACCTAGGAGGGTATAGTTTGTCTTGGTGAAGTTTTCTAGTCTGATTTCCCCCTTTGTGAGGTCTGGTGTTAGTGCCAGCTTGAAGGTGACTGTTTTGTGGTCAGATTTAACTAATGAGTGTCCGACAGTTGTGGCACTGCATCTATTTGACATGCTAGTGAGGACCAGATGTAGAATGTTTGTTCTACTTGTTAGAGTATGAACAATTTGTTCCAAGGCATTTGAATTAACAAAGTAAATTAATTTTTATCCTAACAAATATCTGCAACAGGGACAGCAAGGACCAGGACCACACATTCCTGGACCACAGGCAGGGCCAACACCTTCAGCACATATGATGAGGATTCTGAGGGAGAACCTCCAGCTGCAGAGAGAACCAGCAGGTGTAGGTGTGTACAATATGCCTTGCCTTAACTAAGAGGCAAAGGATAACACACTCACTCACTAGCTAAGAGGCAAGCAATAGCACACTCACTGACCAGGGAGAAATACATATTACAACTTAAGCTCATACAAGTATTAAAACTGATGCCAGCCAGTGTCAACAAACATTATTTCCCCATGTAATTGCTTTGTACAGATAGCATCAGACAGAGACAACCCCAAAGGACATGACATACCTGCAGTAATGTAAAGGTAACTGCTGAACCTGTAGTATACAAACAAATGTGTAAAAAGATAAACATTAACTGATATACCTACATAGTATTAGTTGCAAATGTACTCAAGTAGAACCTGTGTGAGGTGTCCACTAATGGCATTATTGGCTTATAGGAATGATATCTGTGATACAGATATGCATTAAACACAATAACCGGCATCAAGATGGAATCTTACCCACTGTACACAAAACAGTCAAAGAACAATTACATCAACAGCTTCACAAATAGGGCAATACGAAGGAATGTAATATCACTGGTTTGAATGCATGACTTACAGTAGTAACTGAAGAAAAATCCTTCAGAAAATGAGCGTGTAAAAAGCATCCCAAATTTCCATATGTAATAGATATGCATAAAATCAACATAGTGAGAAAGCCTCATTTAGCTATCCACAGTGATGACAGTTCTGAGAGTGCGGACTAGATTCTCACTGTTCTCAGGCTTGACTTGAGTGAGCCTCTGATGTCCCCTATCAGTTCCCAGTCATGTGTCCCCCAATGTGTCCATCACCATCCTTGTCAGTCTTTTATGTCCTGCATATCTGTGCCTGCTTCCTTTCCTACCCTACCTACCTGACCCTCACATTCCTAAGCCCCTTCCCCAATGTTTCTCTCTCTTTGAAAGTTAAAAAAAATGGGCACCTATCCTAACAAAAAATAAAATGGACCCATACATAGCTCTCCACTCCACCTACACATCTTCTTATGGCATTTTCATACGGTCATTACTTTGCTGAAGACTAATACCTGCATCTTCCATTGGCTGAATATGTTATCACTGTCCCTTCAGTTGTGTGGTTTTGACACATGAAGTAGGATTTCCTTTATAGGGTGTTGAGATAGTGATTGTGTTTAAAAATGAATTTTGCATCTTGACAGTGGTTCGAATCCAGCATTAGGTGAAACTCTTACTGCCTATTTTCAAGTCACTTTCAAGTGTAGGTGTTGCCTGTGTATCTGTCTTGCCCCTTCTGTTTTATCAGTTATAGTCCTCAGCAGATCTCTTCTACATTTAATCACAATCATAATATTTTCTATCTGCTTCTTATTTGCACAATGGTTGGCAGAGAGCACCACTGAACACTACTACTTCACATTCCAAGTTCAACACAAATTATAATCATGGATGTGCTAATACTTTGCCAACATCTGCAAAAGTTTCTCAGCACTGTACTTTAGGAAGAGATTTTGAACAAAGATAAGTGACCACATAGGTGGCAGCCCACTTAACACCGAAGGCGTGATAAGAGACCTCGGGACTCTAGTGGACAGCAGCCTCTCCTTTGATAATCACATCACCACAGTAGTCAGGAAATCCTTCTACATAGCACACCTCATCATGAAAGGGTTCTCATCCAGGAAAAATAATTTATTGTCCCCCTCTATTCAGCTGTCATCAGACCCATTATAGAGTACAATGCCCCATTTGGAATGTACTTTACAAGGCATCTGCAGCAGCTAGAAAGGCCACAAAAATACCTCACAAAGAGGATTATGGGACTCAAACAGTTATCGCCATAAAAACTCTGGCTTTACTCCGTAGCATATTGCCTACTCCAAGGTGATCTCTGCCTAACATACAGAGCTATGTAAAACCCCTGAGCTGCTGGACATGTTACACCTAAACAAATACCAATCGCTTAGAGCCACACCCTCTACAGACCTAAACCTCATCACCACAATTAACAGAACATGCTGGAGAGATAGATTCCTCTTCCAGAGACTTCCCATACTCTGGAACAAACTACCTATATATGTCAAGCAGAGTTTGTCACTAGCACTCTTCAAGAAAAACCTTGATGAGTGGATGGGTAATAGGAAATTCACCCTGGGAATCACATCAGTGATCCTGCTAGACAGGGGTGCAGGTAAATAGCATCCATGGGTGGTGAAAGCCAGAGAACCTTGTTGGCTAGGCTTACATAGGCCCTAGGGCCAGTAGCCTAGTACCTACCTATGAGCCTATGAACCTATTATATTACTTCATTACATGGAAACTATTTAGTGTGCTCAGGTGAAGTGCAGTAAACTCTGCAGTTGACTGAACACTTCATTCTGGACTGTTATGTCTGTACTGCAGTACTTACACTTGCAAATGATATACAACCACATAGAGCCGTGGCAAACATAATTCATCATTACTTAGCTTCTGCATTGGAACATTAGCATTGTTTTGTATTCACAGTGCAGATTGCCCATGCATGAGCAGATACCATTGCTGTTATCAGAAGCATTCATAAAGGTTTAAATACCGTCATCCTAACCTGAATGATATATGACTGCTTCATTGTCCATCCTGTGTTTCACAAATGTGTGTGTCTGATGTACACGACATTATGTAAAATAGGTACATCAGTCTTAGTTCTGCAATGTACACTACATGACAGCAGTGTGCGTATTTTAGGGTTGCCAACCGTTCAGAATTTTTCCAGTATGTCCAGAATTAAAGGACACTGTCTGGAAAATGGAAATGGCCTTTCCAGGCAGTGTATTATCCAGAAAAAATAAAATAAATTATCTACAGGAGAGCCCCTGAGTGCCAAGTGCTCTGGATTGTGCGGAACACTCAGTATTTAACATCAACTTAGGCCATTGTTGAACAGTGCACTTGAAATTCTAAACTGTAGCACAATGACCCTAATTGTTTTAAAGTGTAGGTGTGTATGAGAGTGAGAGAGATCTATTACTTTATTATTTTATACTCACTAAGCAGCTGTTTAGCAAGTGTAAAAGAATAAATAAAACAGAAAATAAGTGTGTGTGTGTGTGTGTGTGTGTGTGTGTGTGTGTGTGTGTGTGTGTGTGTGTGTGTGTGTGTGTGTCTGTTTATGTTTAGGTTTGCATGTGAGCGAATACATATATGAAAGCAGAAGAGACTGTATATGTGACAGATTGATCGAGAGAGAGAGAGTGAGAGCAATCAAGCGATCTTGTGTGAGTGAATGCATGTATGAAAGCAGTGTGTGTTAGAGAGAGTGAAGCGTGAAGAGTGAGAGCGATTGAGTGATCCCCTGGCAGTAGTTAAGAGGTTTGTGCATATCTCTTAACCTGTTACAGCAAGAAATCTGGACAAAGCTATACATAATGGGGGGAGGGGGTGCAAAGGATTAAAAATAGGGACACATTTTAAATATTACTCATACAAACTTAGAAAATAGATAGAACTGAAACCCAAATGACTGTCATTATTTTCTGACTACAACCCTCAATGATTTGCCAGGAAAACTCAATTTTATGAGAAACAGACCAAAAATGTCAGGCAAAAATCTGTACAGTTGAAAGGTATGAGTTTGTGGACCTTTCCTCTTAGCTCAAGGTATCTGGACAAGCCTAAAATTAACAGGAGACAAAGGCTCAAAACAGGAGCATATTTTAAAGGATTTGTGTTCTGAAGTGTGTATGTGTGTGTGTGTGTGTGTGTGTGTGTGTGTGTGTGTGTGTGTGTGTGTGTGTGTGTGTGTGTGTGTGCGTGTGTGTGTGTGTGAGAGGGAGAGATCAGGTACTGGCAGCAGCAGTGAAGAGGTTTGCATACCTCTGGACCTTTCGGCTGAAGAAATCTGAATAAACCCTAAAATAAAGGGGGATAGAAACAGATTTTAATTATTGCTCTTATAAAGTTACAAACATGCTTAAGTAAAAGGATTTGTGTTAGCATGAATTTTCTAAAGGAAATAAAAGTCTGAAACTCAAATGTATGTCATAATTTAGTAACTTCATTGTCCAGTGACTGGGAACAAACCAAACATTTTAGGAGTAAGGGACCAAAATGGGTTTAACATAGTGAGACAGTTTTAAAAAAACAACGGAAATTCTCCGTTGCTTTTTCCAAAGCTGTCTCGCTATGTTAAACTCCTTTAGCATAGCGAGGCAGTTTGTAAAAAGCAATGGAGATCTTGCTTTCTCCGTTGCTTCCACCCACAGCTCTGATGTACTGTGTAAGCATACGCATGCGCAGTACACCAGAACTGCCGCAGAATAACAGACAGCTGTGGAAGGGCAGCAAGGAGGCATTATACAATGCCATTATTTAAGAAAAGTAATTATTTTTTTTTCCTTAAATAATGTCATTGTATAATAACAATAGCCCACTTCTGGGTGTGGGTAATGCTGGATTTACCCACGGTTGTCTTTGTTTGGCCATTCAGGCTTCGCCCTCATAGGTTCATAGGTTCATAGGTTTATACTAGGCTATCTGCCCTAAGGCATTTATAAGCCTAGCCCAAATTTTTGTGGCTTACGCCACCCCTTATATGAAAAAATACTGTGCCCATTAGTTTGTTGTGCCTCTGTCCAGCAGTGACACAGAGATGATTCCCGGGGTAAACCTACTCGTGGTAAAAACCTACTCGGGGTAAAAATTCTCGTGACCAAACCACACCAACCATGGGTAAATCCAGCATTACCTACACCCAGGCATGGGGTATTGCTATGTTATATTATATCATAATATATTATGTAATTTCTTGCAGCCAAAGTCCATGAATCACCTTATGCTGGACTGTTTCTGTTTTTACTGGATTTTATCAATCTGAATTCAATAAACAGGCTACAAGGACATAGGCTTGAGATGTAGGTGTGAGGAAGTCAGACTTTGCAGTCTTATGCATCTTGTTTGAGTTTATAGCTTTCTGAATTGCAATGATGATGATGGAAAGTGGATAGTTTTCTATACTATTGCTTTTTTGCCTTTTATCTGTCTATTTTGTGTAGTGCTTTCAATTTGGTCCATGACTTAAAGTTTCAGTAGCTGGGGTAGGTTTTGTTTGAGTAGCATGAATATTATATTATATTATATTATATTATATTATATTATATTATATTATATTATATTATATTATATTACAGGTTCATAGGTAAGTGTAAGGCTAACTGCCCTTGTGGGCCTATGAACCTTTGAAATGTTTCAACATATCCCTGTTCTGTCTGCTTCTGGGTAGTTTGCATATAAATAGAAGGGCTAAAAACTATCACGGAAAATATAAGACTAAGCTTCAGATACTCACAGATCAATAACCTAGTAAATACCTGTGAACCTATGAACCCATGAAGCCTAGCCAGTTTTCCTTGAATTGAATTAACCCATCCCAGTTGATGTTAAATTATCCCATCTTGTGGTCAATAGTTATATATTACCTCTAGTGATAATAACTGGGATGATACCGTAGATAATTTGAGAGGCCCGTGCATGTGATAAAGCATTTAGGAGCCATCTCTGTCCATTAGTAGTACAGGGGGTAGTCCTTGTGTAATTTTCAAGTACTTATCCTTATCCATAAATCCAAATAATTCTTGAATATGGACAGGGATGAGTTTTGTTTACATAGATGGGGACTCTGCTCCAGAGCAGTGGCATCCTCTGCAAGATACACTTGTCCCTCCAAACCATTCTGTTGATGTTGCAGAAGAGGATTGGATCCCTAGGATGAGTATTTTTGATGTCATTTGACTTGCTGATGTGCAGCACTTCCATTAGTATTGGGTTGGACAATGCCTTTTATGCCAGACACAGATCACCTCTTAATAGTTTGTGCATAGTGACAGGATTGGGAGTCAGTCCTTCTAGGACATTTTGCTTAGGCCTTATCCTTATAGAAAAATATATTTGTCAGCATTCCGGTTTGGACAGATACATGCCAAAGACTGAATAAAGAGGGGTGGACAATGATATCCCCTAGAGCTAGACCAGTGATGATGAACCTATGACACGTGTCAAAGGTGACATGCCACAAAGTTTTGGGTGGCACACCAGCGTTCACCAACACCCAAGTTACCAAGGAAACTGAATGAACTATCTATTAAAACTCAGCAACAAAAAAAAGTCATTAATTGATTCAATTCAAAATTACTATTAAAAGTAGGGTAATTTTCTGATGCACTATTTTAAGCCCAATTATCAGTGTGAGCATATTGTTTTCTCCATTGTAAGTCACTGACTTTTCTTTTACTTTGCTTTTTACTGTTTCTCTTTTGTTTGGGGGAGGGGAGTGACATGCCAGCAGAGTCAAGGTGGGTATTTTCCAAATATTTGACTGATGAGCCCTAAAAGTTCACCATGCCTGAGTTAGACACAATTCCCTTGTTTATAAGCTGCACAATATAGAAGGACTTTCTTATGACAATGGACATGTTTGTCAAAAGTTAGGTTGCTGTCCACACAAGTTTTCAAGTCCCATACATCTGGGTTAGTTGATTGGTATGTATATAGATGACTTCCTAAAGGAGAAAATAATACATTTGTTGGCATTTAGTTTCAGTCCATGATTTTAGAAGCAGTTATTTACTTGGGACAAACCTTCCCGCAGGATGGCTAAGTCATCCAGGGATTCAATGCCTGCTCCTACTGTGCAGCCATCTACACACTTAGTCAACCAGAGCCCTTTGGTTATTGTCTTTTACTTCAGAGAAGTGGATGCTAAATCAGAGAGGTCCCAGCACTGAACCCTGGGTTACTCTATTAGGACTGGTCTCTTTATGGAAGTAGCATTCCCTAATTTGATCTCCTGCTTACTGTCTGTGAGCCACTTAGCAATCCAACAGGTGATATAGGGGTTTATTCCAAGGTTATTTAACTTTTCTACTATGCCTGAGTGGGGGATTGTGTCAAAAGTCTTGGCCAGTTTATGGTATACGGTGTGTACTGTTTTATCTTCATCCATTGCTTTGGTGACCTTTTCAAATAGTCCATCAGGTTGATTAAGCATGACATGCCCTTGACAAATCCACACTGAAAAAGGTCCAGTGTTTAGAGGTTCCCTATGTCCTTATTGACTGGCTCTATGATAAGTCTTTCCATGGCTTTGCATATGCGGCTTATCAGACTTGTGGGTCTGTAATTGCCTGGGTCTGTGGAATGTCTTCCCTTATGAAGGGGAATGACTGTAGCTGTTCTCCATTCACTTGGTAAAAATCTGTATGATAGCTGAGGCTAAACAGTGTTTTTGGGTGGGGTGATGTGGCTAAATGTTCCTTCATGCTATTTACAACACATTTGTGGACATTTATAGGACCCAGCAATGCAGCATGTTTAGCTTTTGATAACACTTTTAGGACTTGGTTTTGTATCATAGCTGGAGGTAAGATAGTTGCAGGTATATATTGTGGGACAGACAGATGAAAATTGAGGGGTAAAGTTAGAGATGAATTTATTAGCTGGTATGTTCACTGTATCTTCAGCCTCAGTGTAGGTAACATCATTCACAGTCAGCACATTACTCTACTACATCAAGCTTCTGAGATTACAGAATAAAGTAATTGTCTTTTTCTTTTTTTTCAAAACAGGTTTATTGTTTTAACATATAAGAGAAATATCATAACAATTTTATACAAGTAATTAAAAATAGGTATTATTATAATATTCAACAAAACAACTAAAGTATTTACAAAGACATCCACTACAATCAGATCAATTAATTAAACTAAAATACCATGCTATTGAAATTAAAATTTTTTTAACAAATTTTGTAAATTATCCCATACAATAAAATAAGATGTTTTTCTGTTTGTTCTAGTCCTAATTGTGTTTATTTCCATGTGGCACACTATATTCATAACATTTTTAAATTCATTGAACGAAGGAGGTGTATCTGAAATTAATTGTCTTTTTCTTGAATAACCTCTATAACTTCAGACTTGGCTTTTGGTAGATTCTGTTAAGCTCCTGAGTCATTTGTTTATTTCAATGACACGACCTCTGCCATTCTTCTTACTTTTGGTCAAAATCCTCTTCCCTTTATTGTAAAGCTTGTTGATGTTATGGTTCCACTTCTGGGGTGTGCCCTGAACTTGTTCTTACAGGGTACACCTGCATCTATGCAGATGTTTACATGCTGTTATTGTGTGGTAGTATACATTTCCACATATTCAATGGAGTTAACTGGGTTTGGGGGGGGGAATTTGAAGCTTGTCACTATATCACTTAGGAGTAAGTAGTTTATCTTAGTAAATTTTCTAAAGGGAGCTTGTATATCAGCGGGTCGCTGGTTTCAGTTTTATTTTGAAGGAGATAACTTTATGGTCAGACCTAAAACATGCAAGGGATAGTGCAAATTGTGCCATATCAGTAAGGACAAGATCTTAGATGTTGCTCTCTCCTTGTGGGTTCTCTGACAAATTGTTCCAGGGAGTTTGCATTGACAAAGTCCAAGAATCTCGTACTTGTGCAGCAGTAGTGGTATAGGTTTCCCAACCTGTACTTGGATAGTTTAAATCACCTAGGAAAATGATAATGGGTTTAATACTGAGTGATTCTACTTGTTGTAGATAGGCATTGTGGCTTTCTTGGGGATAGAGATCTATTTCTATAACTAGCTAATATGTGGTGTGAGACCTTTCTGATGGTTATTTAAACATGAAGCAGCTCTAGTCATGTTGCTTTACTATCCTTGACGTGAGTCTCTTCTGGATGTAGATTGAGAATATCGTATTATATTATATTATATTATATTATATTATATTATATTGTATTATATTATATTATATTGTATTATATTATATTATATTATATTATATTATATTATATTATATTATATTATATTATATTATATGTTTTTGCTAACAGGATTTGCCTTGCTGTGTAATATCTATTATCAGAGAGGATGGGATATAATACAAAAACAAATACAAAATATAATACATAGTACAAATAAAGTAGAAACAGGGCATACAAGACAAAATCAAACATATGTTTATGAGTAGTGCAGTTCAGTTACACAACAGCATTTCCAAAAATTTCAGTTACAGCAAAACCATTAACAGCAACGGTAAATAACACACTAATACAGCAGAATATAGTAAAAAAAAAACTGGGCAATGAATTAATGTCTAATGTATAAAGTTGTACAAAACATTAGCCAATGAGATTAGAGTGTATGAATAAGTAAGCTGAAAGAAATGAGACAGGTCAGTTGAGTTAACGAGTTGATCCTTGGCAGGAGCAACGTGTGCTATCAGACTACTGGACTGCAGCCTAACTTCATACCTCTTTTTTTATTTTTAATTAAAACTACTTACATTTCTGCTTTTTTCTGACATGGAACTCAATGCAGATAACAGCTCACACTGCATATGTGTGAGGTTCCAGTTTCCTTCCCATAAAACAAAAAAGGTTTGGGCTGATCCTTAAAACATCACAACTTTTACGTATTTAACCCCAGACAGAATAAGAAAATTATGCTGTATTACACATCCTGTTATTTCAGTGAAGGCAGAAATGCCACTTCTATGGAGACTGGTTCAGCCTGCTAGATGATTCAGTGAGGCGCTGTTACCCATTGGCTCAGGCTGCAGCAGATGCCAGTTGCCTAAAGCAACCAGACATAGGCTAAGGGTAAATCAAAAGAATGGCAGATCACAAGGTTGTAGTATGTTGTCAGCTTATGAACAGGCAAAAAAAAAAAAAAAGGATGTGTGTTTTTTTTAAATAATAAATATTTGAAATCTGCTGTCTGCTGTTCTGTTCATCTGTGCAGGCAACACATAGGATGGCATGTTATATTATATTTTTATGTCAGTCAAGTCAGGTACAAATATTGATACAAATACTGGTTATTAGGAGCAGGGATGGAGTTGGATAAGACTCTTTCAAAACAGATATATTCCATGATATTCTTGTATGAAGGCTTCATTTATAACTGACACTGAGTAGAGCTATTACAGAGAACATAAATTAAAATGAGTGAGTTGTTGCTTTGGAAAAAGGGATTGAGCAAATTGACCTTCAAGATATCATCTTGCAGATTTCTACATATTTGTTTATGTAATAACTGTCATTCATTGAATTTAATAAAAATAATTAACAAAAAAAAAATACCACCTTGCAGCTAAGAGAGAGAGACTGAGATGATCAGAGCAGGTAGGTCATTGTAACAAGCCAAACTGGAGAAGATTTGAGAATGTTACCCTTTACAGAAGATGGTCTTGTATGCCTGCAGGACCCTATTAACAGAGGTATCAAGTACAAAATGCAAAAGAAGAAATGGGGAGGTCATAAGAATATTCTAGGTGTAAGGGAGGGAAAGGGGCGTAGCTGACATGTCATAGTGATGTTGATGAAATTAGAACAAATAAAAGAACAGATAAGATGAGCCAAGTACACTTTATCTGGTGTCATTTCCATATTGTCTACAATCAGTTATGTGGTATATGTTTGCAAAAATATATTGTTTTTACATATAGACACCAAGCACCCTGTTTACAAGAAGGCAATAGGAATCATCTATTAAAAGAGTAGAATAGTGTTATAATGACATTAGATATTGTTTATTCAACTATTAATTGTATATATTTTACAGTTAACTTATCGGATTAATGTTGATGTTTCCTAAACAAGCTGTCTACTGCCCAGATGAAAGACAAGCTTTTCAAGACAAATAAGAGGAACATATGTTATCCACATGCAGCAGAGATTCCACTCCCATCCAGTCACACTCAGGATTTTGTTTGCTGATAGTCTTGATGAAACAGGTTAGCCTGCTTGTTCAACTATGCCCAAGACATTATAGATAACACACACAGCAGTGTGAGAACTAGAGATGAATAGTACCACCTTCATTGATCAGGGTCACACAGCAAATCTACTGGCTTGTAAATTCATCACAAACTACTTCATACACTACTCCCCCTCCATTTCCTCCAGGTGAAAACCCTTCCAACATACTTCCTGCAGATATTAGTAGGGACCAGGTGTGGGCAGCACTCACTAAAGCCAAGAACACCACCTCCATGCATCCCGACAACATCTGAGGTTGCCTCCTAAACATGACCTATCAGGACCACTTGAGGCACTCTTCAACTATAACCTCAAAACAGGCTACATTCCAAGTGAATGCAGGACTGCAACAGTCATTCCCTTCCACAAGGGCAGACCATCAACTGAACCAGAGGACTACAGTCCCATCAGTCTAACAAGCCTAATATGCATAGCCATGTAATGAATTATCATGGGAATGATAAACAAGGACATTGGCTACCTACAGACACTTGATCCAACCAATTTGGCTTTGTTAAGAGAAGATCATGCCTACTTAACCTGGTAGACTTCTTTGAGAGGGTCACCACAAGAATGGACGAGGGTAAAACAGTGCATAGTTAGTATCTTGACCTGGACAAGGCATTTGATACAATACTTCACTCAGGCATTGTTGACAAGCTCTCTAAGCTAGGCATAAATACCTACATTACTTGCTGGATTGCCAGGTGGCTCACAAACAGAACTCAAGAAGTCAGAATTGGTGAGACTACCTTCAACAAGACATCAGTCATCAATGGAGTACCCCAGGGCCCAGTGCTGTGCCCACTCCTGTTTGGCATCTACTTTTCAGAAGTCAAGACTAACATTTTCAGATGACTGTATGTCAGGCACTATTATTGATTTCCTAAAAGATACCAACATCTTGCAAGAGGGTTTAACACAAATGACTGGTAGCAAAGCTATGGCCTAAAATTCAATGGCAAAAATGCTTTTTATTGCTGTCAACCTAGGTTAATTACACCATTGATAAAACACCCAGAAGAGCTTCCCCAGTAGTGAGGGATCTTGGAACATATGTAGACAGAAATCTGGCCTTTGACTAATATGTAGTTAAGATGGTAAGAAAATAGTTCTATGTCACTTAACTTGTAGGTAAGGGCATGGTATCCAGGTCTAAGAAAGTAATAATACCACTCTACTTATCAGATCAGTCATTGAGTGCAATGTCCCCATTGGCGTGTAGCTAACCAGACACTTGCAACAGCTGGAATGCCAACAAAGGTTTCTCATCATGAGAATTCAGAGCATGAATATTTTGTCCTACACTGATCACCTAAATGCTCTGTCTCTATATTCAGTCCCCTGCAGGCTGCCGAGAAGGGATTTTTACCTGTCATACAGGGCTTCCTTAGCTTCAACCCTGATTGATCTGTTGCATATATTCAAAACAAATATCACCAGAAACACTAGATCCAGGGATCTGACTTTGCTTGTGACATAAACAGAAAATGCTGGAGAAACAGATATGTGTCCCAAAGGATCCCTATGCTATGGAATAGGCTCTCAGTCCATGTAAAACAGAATTAATTCCTGATCTTATTCAAACAAAATCTTGACAATTGGATGGAGCATCATAAATTCACCCCTGGTCTAGCCCCATATTCCTTATGGACAGTGGCCATCAATACAAATAGTATTATCTTAGCTAACACACCCCACACAAATCCCTTAGTTGCCTCCCTACCATGCCTCTCAACTGTACAGATTTTCAAAGAATGTCCATATTTTTGCCTTATATTTTTGGCCCGTTTGGCTTTCTGGCAAATTAGTGGCAAATCATTAAAGATTGAAGTTAGAAAATAATGACAGACATTTGAGTTTTAGACTTCATACCCTTCAGAAAATTCATGCTAATGCAAAACATTTTATTCTATCAACTTTCTAAGAATGTAAGAGCAATATTTCAAAATTGTACCTATTTGTACCGTTTTTTTATAGCTTTGTCCAGATTTCTTTCGCTTAGAAATTGAGAGGTATGCTCCCTACTGACATTTCCCCAACCCTTATAGACATCTATGATACTCGGGATACAATTTGGTTTGGGGTGTATGGCTAGGTTTGTAAGAACCCTAGTGGTCATTAGACTAGTAATGACCTATGTACGTGTGTGTGTGTGTGTGTGTGTGTGTGTGTGTGTGTGTGCGTGTGCGTGTGTTTGCACGTACATGTGCGCGAGTGTGTGTTTATATTTATGTGTATATGTATATATATATATATATATATATATATATATATATATCTTCTCTGTAAAACAATGAAAAATACAGAAGAAACGCAGTGCAGGCTCCAGATGAACAATGTTTGTTATAAAACAACTTGCTGAGATGAAAAAAGTTTAAAAAATAATTCCAGACCAATATATCAGTAAATGTACTTCCAAGATAAAACCTTAAAGTTGGACAAAGGGTTAAGAGCTTTCACCTACATAATGTAGGCTTCCTCAGAAGTAATGTATTCAGGTGCTACAGTGTTTAAATAACTTTTTTGGTGCCAAAAATTAGTGACAGCCCTTAAAGTCACATTGCTCCATTATTTAAATATAACACTGAGCATCCTGTTGTTGTTACATCTACACAATATTAAATCTTTGTATTCCGCTGTTTCATTACATTACAATAAATCAATAATTAAAAACATATGTGTAAAAATAATGTATGAATAAAATATATTATTTGGAATAATATATTATTCAAAAAAAACTTTTATGCACTATTCTAGTGAAACACTCAGCCTGCAGCATATCCAATGGTTGCCACAATTAGCTGCAAGCAGTGGTCAGAGAAGGCACTAAGGTCAGCCCAGACAAGACTGAAGACCTGGAAATTGACTGGAGAGAGAGTGAGAGAGAGAGATAGAGAAAGAGCACAACATTTCAAGGATTTACTAAGGCCTCAGTCAGAAGAGGAAATAGCAGGTTCATAGGTTTATAGTTAAATACTAAGTTAACTGCTCTTTTGGGCCTAGCCAGTTTACTATTTGTGAAAATCAAGCCCTGTACTTTGTGTTTGTGAGGTAAACACCTTAACCATTATACCAACCTTCCAGCCCAGGAGTTGAAGAAGAATGGCAGAGCCTAAAAACAGTATGTGTAAGCACTACATGGCAGATATGCATCTGAGTCAGGTATGGGAATACATTAAATGAGGAAGGTTGGTAGTGGTAGAATTCAGAATTTCAGGAAGTCATAAAAAACAATGAGTGCAGGTAAAAGTAGGAGATAGAAAAGATGGATACGGCTAGGAAGTAGTACTGGTTGGCAAACAAAGAGGCTAAGATAAGAGTTGCAGTAGCAAAGAACAATGCATCAGAGGCACTTTACCAGCTTGTGGAGAGTTTCTTAGTAGATGGCAGAAAAACACTATTTCAGGTTGCAAGGTAAAGACAGAAAGCTAAAGAAGAAAGACACTCTTCATAAGGGATGCCAGCAACAACCTGCTCACCAGTCCACAGGACATCAAAGGCAGACAGAATGAGTACTTCCATCAGCTTCTGAATAAAGAAAACCCACAGAAGCTATACTTCCCCAAACTTAACCTTCGATGGAAGAACAGGAGGAGCCCACCATAAAAGAAATAAGGACACCACTAAGGAATATGAAGTCAGGGAAAGCAGCAGACCCAGAAGAGGTCACAGCAGATATGTTAAAGATGGTGGGTGAGATAGGAGAGAAATGGCTGTTGAGGGTACGCAAACCATGATGAAGAGAAAGGCTTACCCCAGATGACTGGAACATAAACATACTAGTGCCAGTGAATAAGAACAAAGGGGACATCTACAATTGTGGGCAGTACAAAAGTGTCAAAATCCTGTTGCATTGCATGACAGATCTAGATACATTGGTCAGTAAACAAATATATAGAGTAGTAGAAGGTAACATGGAAGATGAGCAGTTTGGATTCAGATTAGGATGCAACACAACTGACCCAGTGTTTGCATTGAGACAGATATTTGAGAAGAAGCTAGATATGAAGAAAGAGTCCAAATGGGCATTTCTAGACTTAGAAGAAGCATATGACAAGGTGCTAAGATAGTTGATTTGGGCAGTCCTTAGTGGATCGAAGTCCCAGAAACATTGGTAGAATTTGTGCAGATTATCTACATGGACCTAATGACTTAAATACAAACACTGTTCAGTCTGACAGAGGGGTTGCCAGTGGGAGTGGGTGTGCATCAGGGTTCATCTCTGAGCCCACTGCTGTTCATACTGCTAAAGGAGTACGTTAGCAAACAGGTTGGAGGGAACAGATCAACAAAGTTGCTGCATCCAGAAAATGTGGCTTTACAAGCAGACTCTGAGCAAGAACTTCAGTAAAGAATAGGGGAATGGAATGCAAAACTGAAGACACATGAGATAAAGCACAGATAAGACAGTTGTAATGACAACAAATGGTGGAAATTAGAAGAATAAGAGAACTGAGATAGAATGGAAAAGAGTGGAATAGGTTAATGGCTTCAGATATCTGGGAGGGGTGGTTGAGGAGAAGGGAATTCTGAATGAAGGAGTCAAAGCTAGAATCAGAGGGGTTGCAGCCAACTGGAACAGAGTGGCAATGTTAGTGTATGACAGAAGAATGTCAATGAAGCTGAAAAGCAAGGTGCACAAAACAGTGGTGCACCCAGTACTACTATATGGTACAAAAACCTGTGCAGTAAAGGCAGATCATTTATGAAAGCAAGAGGTGATAGAAATGAAGTGCCTATGAAGGGTGGTAGGATGCACACTGTGAGACTGACACAGTAATGAAGACATAAGAGCAGAATCCAAAGTAGCTCTATTTGCTGAAAAGATCAGAGAGAACAGATTACGATGGTTTGGGCACATATGCAGAAAACCGAAGACATCTGCTAAAGAAGATTTGGGGCAGACAGGGAGAAGGCAAGTATCCAGTGAAGAGGTGGATGGAGTCTGTGATGGAAGATCTGTGACAGTCACTCATGAATGTGAAGAAGGTAGGAAAGTGGCTTAGAATACAGAGAGAGAGATGATGATGACAGTTGACATGATGCCCCAATCCCATGTAGACAAATTGGAAAAAAGGGGGTTAATGTTAATGATGATTTTGTGACTGCCCACATTACAATTTGACTGCATAATTACTGTATGTTCACTAAGGTTAGTTTCCAATCCATAAATATGTTATACAAAGTTTTATACTCAGTCAGAGGTTATTAGACTTACACTAGACAGTATATTCATGTTTTAAGTGTACAGTTTGATTTGAATCCATGGAGGTATACACTCCATACTTCTGTGCTGCTTTGTTTAGAGAGACAAAGTTACATATGTGTACATCAGAAATATAAGTTACTATGTAGTTTTGTGCTATGTAACCTATATGGCTGATTGATTGATTGATTGATTTAATATTTAACTGTGCAAGTGGTCTAGTGTGAGATCATTTTCAGCCACAACCCTGAACATTAGGTTACAAAACAAACTTTCACAAAGACACAGCGGGATATGTAAAAGCATGCTTTATTCCAAGACCATGGGTGATAATTTTATTTGTGAACCTGAAATGAGAATAGTAGTAATTAGATGCAGGGGGAGGTTGCTTTTTGAGTTTTCACGTTGCCATTCCACAATATGCACTCCTGTTAGAATAGAGTATGTGTGTTTAACTGACATTCATACATAAGTAATTTTGTGCAATTGGTGCCAAATAGTTCTGTATTAGATGTGTAGGGTTTGATTGTGGTATTAGTAATGGAACACGTTCAGCCATCTTATGCAGTTCACAAACTAGCTCTGGCAGGTTTACTAAAGAGTAAGATTGCTGAGGCAATGTTATTCAGCATCAATTGTTTATGATCAGTTATTTCTTTAAAACTGTATCTCCACTTTAAAAAAAGTCCTGTGCATTCAGTAGCACCATGCAACTCCCCTACCCCCTTTAAAATCATTATCTGCTACAGATATTAAGGTAGAGAAAGTAAATATAGCAGTATATACAATATACTATAGTAAAGAAATGGTATGAAAAGCAGAGTATGTTCTGCAAAGTCCGTAAAAGTTAGAAGTCGAAGGCCGAATGTCTGATACAGTAACACATCTCACAATGTCCAGATTTTGGCAAAATGTCCAGGTTTTGCCTCATATGTTGGGCCTATTCCTCATAAAATGTGTAGTTCTTCGGATGATTAGAGGATGGAAATCACTAAATAATGACATACATTTGAGTGTCAGACTTCAAATCCCTCAGAAAATGTATGTTAACTCAAACCATGTTACTCTAGCAACTTTCTAAGTTTATAAGAGCAATATTTAAAATCTGTCCCTATTTCTGGTCCTTTGTACTGCCATTTTGTCAGGCATTGTCCAGATTTCTTGCTCTAAGAGGCTGAGAGGCATGCATGGTAGCAAGAGAATTGTGATTAGGTAATGTAAGTAGTTTAGCCTGTCCACAAGTGGGTACTAAGCAACATTTAGAAGCACAGATGTCTGTTTATTTTAAGAAATTAAGAACTACTATGGGTGATGCTGGAGACAGAGATATGAAATAATTAGGTAATCGCATGTCTGGCATTGTTTCAATTATGCAACAGCATCTTAATGAGTTCTGAGATATATTTTTCAGTGTACTTTGAAGTTGGGATGGTTATTTAAACTTTTTAGTTCTAATGACAGGGTGCACTAAATAGTTAACATGTATGTACTACGTACCTTGCCTTCTAACTAGATGTATATTTGCTGCATCTATAAGAGTTATGTGCTATTAGATGTTAAAGACCTCTTGCAGTATGTCATAAGAGTAAGGACCCAAGGACTGGACAATTGTTTGAATAATGTAGTCTATGTGCAAGTACGAGGCAGATTAGTTTGATTTTATTACCGAATACAATTGCAGTTACTACCGAGATCTGTGATGAAAATATTACAAGTATTTAGATTTCTCTCAGATTAGACTGCAAATCTTATTATTCTATAGTATGTTGATTTAAACATTTGATACTTTATCTTGTTCAAGGCCAGATCCAAAAGAAAGTGAACTAGGCAGCTGCCTAGGGCCATGCTGGCTAGGGGGGCATAAATGCTAAAAAAAAAGTTGTGTGGTCACCGGAATATGCAATAACCATTCACCTGCACTGTCTCACTTGCACGGGTATATATTCAGTCACTGTAACTTTAGGAAGTTTCTGTCATTGGCATCTACATTTAATTTTATCATCTACATTTGAGCCAATGAGAGTGAGACTTCCTGGTGCTTAAGACTCAAAGCATGGTATTTTTTTTGTATGGAGCTTCATATTACGTCAAGCATTTTTTGGGACTGCCATTTGCCGCATGTGCCATTTTCTCTGCTTTGCTGGCTGTTCTGAAATTGCAAATGGAATGTGGATGCAATCTAATTTTTTACATAGACATGTCAAATGTAGCTGAAGGATCTGAGCCTAGGTTGACCTCTCAATGAACCAGTATCTCTGGTTTCACTGGAGAAGATCCAAAACTGAAAATCTGTGGGTTTATATACATATATTATAAAATTACATTGTCGTGCACTTCGAATAGAAGGTTGAGATGCTGTAGCCCAGTGGTCCAGGGTTTGATTTCCTCAGCCTCCATGTCGTGCACTTGGAATAGAAGATTGAGATGCTGTAGCCCAGAGGTCCAGGGTTTGATTTCCTCAGCCTCCATGTCGTGCACTTGGAATAGAAGATTGAGATGCTGTAGCCCAGAGGTCCAGGGTTTGATTTCCTCAGCCTCCATGTCGTGCACTTGGAAAAGAAGATTGAGATGCTGTAGCCCAGAGGTCCAGGGTTTGATTTCCTCAGCTTCCATTGCCTGTGCGACTCTGCTGTGTTCAGTCTGAAAAAGATCCACAAAGATCAGTACTTAACTCAACTTTACAAATTATGTTTGCAGAGACTTACTCATTCTACGAAACATGTCAGAAGTAACAGCCTCTCATAAATGGCAGGAGCATCATATAATGGCTTACAAAATGAGAGAGTCAGCCAATGAGTGCTAGTTTTGCTTAGTAGGTGGTATGGAACACAAAATAAATGTGCACCATGAGCTAGTTAGCTTGTGCATCAATACTCAGGGCACATCAGTGTTGTAGTAGCTTTGTTTGAAGTTGGGGTAGAATCCCCAGACTTTGGGAGAAGTGAATCAGTGACAGCAAAGTAGGATTCCCATGTTCTACTTCTTTAAGGATAGGAATAATATTCACAGCATAAAAATGTCTATGCTTAATATCCACTTAATCTTACAAAAATGCTTTAAAAAAGTAAATAAACTTGTCAGAGAGGGGTGTACAAATTCTGGCACATTTAAGAGCAAACAGTCAGTGGAAGTAATGTAATGTCTAGAAAAGCGTAGGGGGTATCTGTGAATTCTCAGGAAAATGGGTTGGTACTGTCATTTTATGAAGAGTTAATTATACTTCTGAATGGTATTAAAGGAAAGAATTAAGGAATATTGTTGATGACTTAGAAAACAGAATACTGAAATGGGATTTAGATTTGCAGGTAGCTGGGAAGAGAACAACTGTATGTTAGAGATAGGTTTCATCATAACCCAGAACAAGCAGCATTACTAAAAGATGGATCATGAAGGTTAGTCTGTATTACAAGACCTCTAAATGGAACTGAGCATGGAGTGGGAGAATCTTTCATGCACTAGCGCAGGGACAGAGTGGGTGCTGAAGTGTTCAATATGCATTAGTATAGCGACGGACCGGGTGCTGAAGTGTTAGATACACATTAATATAGGGACAAAGCAGGTGCTGAAGTGTTAGATATGCATTAGTATAGGGACAAAGCGGGTGCTGAAGTGTTAGATATGCAGATGCTAAAGGGATATCTCACTGGGAAGACTGTAAGTGGGGAGTCAGTGTGTGAATGGCTAAGCTTACTATGTAATGCAAAAAACCTGAGAAAGAAGATGGAAGACTAACAAACTGTGATGCACATAAAAAGGCTGAGCATTGTTAGTATTACAGAAAAAAGATGAATGAAAACAATGAGTGGGACATGGAGATACCAGGATATACGTTATTTAGAAATGATAGATTTATGCCTAAGATGAAATATTCATTAAGACAATAAGAATTAAATGCAGTGCCTAAACATACGTGCATTGTCAGTTAAGGCACAGTGAGTGTTGACAGGTGGTAGAACTCTAGTATGTACAGAACATCTGTCACATTTGAGAGAAGCAATGGAGGCTAAGACAAGGAAAAAAGGGAGAAAAGGTAGAACTATGCAAACAAAACAATACACTAAGGCACTGTACAAGCACATCCACTCGTGCATGAGTCGTGCCATCCCAAATAGAACCAAGACGCTCTCCTTCAAAAAAAGGAAGCCAATCTGGTGGACTCCTGCTATTAACAAACTAAACAACAGAAGGGAGAAACTGTTGTAGAAAAGAGGAAAATCCTAAGATGCAAAAAACTCCCTTACCAGCCTCAATAAGAAGCTGAGATCCCTCATAAAATCCTACAGAGCTAGTTATAAAAATAAAATTGCCAAAGATTCCAAAGACAACCACAAGGCATTCTATAACAATGTCAAGAATCTAAATGGCAATGCTCAGATCTGTTCTGAGCAACAACAGAATGGCATTAAATATACTGATCCCAAGGATATTGCTAGTATACTGGCAGATTGATTTAGTGCAAACTTTACCCCCCTCTCGCCCCCTAAAGGACAAATCTGAATACTAAAAGATTGCCAAATTCTGGTAATCACTGCCACAAAAGTAGAAACCACACTCTCCAAAGCTAAGAATACAGCATCCATGGAACCAGACAACATCCTGGGCTGTGTACTACATCAACTACAAAATGAACTGGCACCTCACCTAAGTGTCATGTTTAATCATAGCCTCACCTCAGGCTTCGTGCCCACTGAGTGGCGCACAGCTACAGTTATCCCACTCCACAAGGGGGATCCACCTTGGATCCTGGGAACTACCAACCCATCAGTCTGACAAGCCTGATCTGCAAGGGCATGGAATGCATTATCATGGAACTTATAAACAAAGACATTGGCAATCTTCAAACACTGGACCCCACCCAGTTTGGGCTCGTGAAGGGCTGATCTTGTCTCCTGAACCTGATTGACTTCTTTGAATCAGTCTCCAGAGCTGTGGATGAGGGTAAGGTGGTCCACACAGCCTATCTGGACCTTGCCAAGGCCTTCAACACCATCCCCCACAATGGAATCATAGATAAACTTACTATGCTGGGCATAAATCCCTACATCACTTGATGGGTTGCCAACTGCCTTCTGACAGAACCCAGACTGTAAAAGTAGCTGACTCCAAATACAGCTCTAGACAAGTGACAAGTGGAGTACCTCAGGGTTCAGTCCTGGGACCACTCTTGTTTGGCATCTACGTCTCTGAAGTACAGGCCGACACTAAGGGACTCTGGCTAACAAAGTTCGCAGATGACTGCAAACTGGGAGCCATTATTGAATCCCCAAATTATGTGGATATTCTACAAAAGGGCCTTACAGAAGCACATGCTTGGTGCCAGAGCCATGGGTTCAAGCTTAATGCCAAGAAATGTATATAGTTATCCCCTTTGGGAAAAAACATGTAACCATGAATTACCACATAGGTGGCAGTACACTAAACACTGAAAGTGTGATGAGAGACTTAGGGGCACAGGTGGACAGTGGTCTCACCTTTGATAACCACATCGCCACAACAGTCAGGAAATCCTTCTATGTGGCACACCGCATCACTCAGGGCTTTTAATCCAGAAAAAAGGAGGTCATTGTCCCACTGTACTCATCCCTCATTAGACCCACTATAGAGTACAACACTCTGTTTGGTATGTACCTCACAAGACATCTGCAACAGCTGGAAAGGCCACAGAAATACCTCACTAAATGAATCACAGGCCTAAAGCAGATGTTCTATGCTGATCATCTAAAAAAACTCCAGCTATACTCTGTGGCATATCGTCTACTCAGATGCGATCTCTGCTTAACATACAGGGCAATGTCAAACCCTGAGCTGTTGGACATGCTCCACTTAAAGAAATCTCAATCCCTCAGAGCCACACGCTCCAGGGATCTAAACCTTGTCATCACAATGAACAAAACATGCTGGAGGGATAGGTTCCTGACCCAGAGACTCCCCATACTCTGTAATAGACTGCCCATACATGTCAAACAGAGCACCTCCTTGGCCCTCTTCAAAAGGAACCTTGACAATTGGATGGGAGATAGGAAATTCAGGGATCACATCAGTCGCCCTGCTAGACAGGGGTCCAGGGAAGTAAATATTGTGGGGAAAAATATCCAGGGGATTGTTATGGCTAGGCTTCTATAGGCCCTAGGGCTGATAGTCTAGCACCAACCTATGAATGACTATTCTTTTGAAAGAAGAGAAATTGGAAGGTGGTAATTGTGGCAAGATATGTATCATAATGGATTCAGTCAACTGGTACTACAGTATACTGTGAAAGGGTAAAGCACTTAATGTGCTTTTTATGGTTGAGGGAGGAAGTCAGGGAACTTCAAGTAAAAACAGAATTAGTCATCAGTGATCATGTTACAGCTTGTATTAGGAGGATAAACGTAAGAACACAAATAAGATTTCAGGGGCTAAATCATATAGTTCATGACATAACAGCTAAGAAGTAACCAGAAGTCTGGAAACAACCTGATGATGATGATAAGCTATGGAATAGTAATGGAGTTCTTTGGGGTACAAACACCATGTTGGAAAAGGCAAAAACAGAAAATGAGAGGAAAAGGGAATAGGTTTGCAAAGGGATGTAAAGTAAGTAGTAACAGCAAAACAGATGACATACAAGAGGTGGAAGAGTTAGGAGGAGAAATAGGAGATGTTTAAAATATGGAAGCAAGTAGAAAGGGCAACAAAGGAAGGGAGAGAAGCTAAAAGTGCAGATTGAAAATGGGTAAAAAAGGGGAGGTAAAGAAATGAACTCTTAGACAAGTTAGAAAGAAAAAGAAAAGAGAGAGAAAGACTTAGCATGTGTTTGGTTAGGGGGTAGAAAGAATTTTAGTGAGGACGAGGAACAAGCAAACATTAACTGAATACTTTGCACACACACACACACACACACACACACACACACACACACACACACACACACACACACACACATATATATATAGATAGATAAGTAGAAAGGGAGTATTGCTGATAGGTAACAAGACAGAGCAATGACAAAAGTGGATGTCTACCATAAATAAAACAGAGTAGGATATGAAAAATACTCTTAAAACTAAGAGATGCTGAAGCACTGAAGACAATGCCTGCCTAAGATTTTCTACTAATCAAGGCAGAAGGCATTGAAGACTAGAATATGTTAACTACACTACCATTGCATAATGAGAAAGAAGGAAGGTGTTAGGGAACTACAAGCCTTTTATTTTGAAATCTGTGGTTGGGAAAGTCATATCATGATTCCCGAGACACTGATGTCTTTCAGTGAAGACAGTGACCTCCAGGAAAATAATAAGAATGAATTATGAAAAAAATGTTGGCATTTCATTTTGATTCAGTTTTATTATTAATTTAATGTATTTCATTTTACTTTATTTTTTTCAATCCCAACACAGCACAGACCTCCAGATTTTCTCCTTGCTTCCATTCCTGCCCAAGCCCTAGAAACACTGACTGATCCATCCTGGATCCCGCTATGTACCCCCTCATCAGTTGGGCATCCTACTCCTTGGAACATTGACTTCAATAGTAACTCACTTATAGTTCTGATAAAGGTGAATCTATAAGGGCAGCATATGTGGAACCAGGAGTAATCATCCATACGGTGGCCAGTCAATACCCATATGTCAGAAGGGAAGCTATTGCTATTATGTCAGACAGTTTGATTCAGTTTTATGACTGGATTATAATATGAGAAAGGGACCACAATAGATATAATTTGTCTAGATTACAGTACTGTATTTGTCTCATTATCACCTAGTTGACTGTTGCAAAAGCAATGAGGATTATGGTTTGAATAAAGAGGCTGGGCCAAAGCAGAGTGAGAGATAGGATATAAATTGTTTTAAGGAAGGTTGCATGTAGTTTTCATAACCAGAATATTAGCAAATGTAAGAGATGTTACTTGTGATGAGCCTTACATGTCATTCTTGGTACCAGTTCCCCATGCATCTGTAGCAGGCATATGGGAGGATGCAGAATAAAGAAATCACCTATTTGCAGAAGGCACATATATCAGTAGACAATAAAAGATATATCTTGCAGAAATACATGGAACGATTAATAAAGAAGGATAAAAATGGCAGCTGAGGTTTAATGAGAAAATACCATATGTTTACACTTATTGTAGGTTTCCAAACTCAAATGACCATGAGAACTTTAAGAGGACTAGCACAGTCAACTAAGGGATGCAGTCTCCAAAAACAAACCACTGATGGATTCAGGGTAATAAGAAACCCAAGGGACTGGCAAAGAAAATGTTAGAGATTATTCTTAGGAATTTTGATTCATGAAGCAAAGATGTGCTGTCCACACTGAATCAGTCTTTGGTCTTTCCTCATACTGAATGCTGTTAAGTTCTGTAGACAGTCTAAGGAAAGATAAATTAGACTGTGAGGAAGTTTAAAGGAACAAGATGGGTGTATGGGATGGAAGATAGAGGATTAAATTATTGAGGATATTGCCCTTAAAAAAATCTTTGTGCATTAACTAATTGCTTTGGATGAGGTGTTAAATCAAGATACCATCTACCTCAGTTGGTGGTACTCAGGTAGATGTAGGAAATCCCATGGCATGTATCAAAGAAGTAGTGGAAGTTCCCTCATGCCCTGGCCCAAATCCCCCAGGAGTGTCAGTACTACCTCAGGTCTCCCTTTAAAAGAATCAACCACCCTAGTGGGATTAAGTCAGCCAATATATATATATATATATATATATATATATATATATATATATATATATAAATGAACAAAAAATACATTTTACTCCCTGATGCGCACATAAGGTTATATCTTTTTTTTTTTTTGCGTGCATGCATGTGTGTGTGTGTGTGTGTGTGTGTGTGTGTGTGTGTGTGTGTGTGTGTGTGTGTGTGTGTGTGTGTGTGTGTGTGTGTGTGTGTGTGTGTGTGTGTGTGTGTGTGTGTGTGTGTGTGTGTGTGTGTGTGTGTGTGTGTGTGTGTGTGTGTGAAGGAATCATCTCAAACAGAAAATGCAGAGATGTAAGAAGAGGGCATGAAAAGCAGATTGTCCTGTATCTGCAGAAGTATTTATTCACACAGGGGATTGATGTCCCATAGAAAGTTATTCTAGAATATGCAGTAATAAAATAGTCACTAAAGATGTATGGTAGAAAACAAATCATCAGAAGCATTCAGGAACTCTCAGGATATGTGAGGAGGAAGAATCAACATAGCTATTCACAAAGGCTTAGGGCAGGTGGGTAATTAGGAAAGGAGGAAGGAAGGGATTAGGATAGTATATATATATATATATATATATATATATATATATATATATATATATATATATATATATAAAATGCAGGCTAGATAGGCTGTGTCTTCTGCCTTTCAAATGAAATAAAAGAAATCATTCATAGAAAATTATCTAAAAAATACATTTGAATTTGTACTGGGAATGTTTATATTTTCTATCCTAACTACATTCTTTATCTTTGTTTTTAAATACTCAAAATCAAAATAATCTTTCATCTCCAGTCTAAAGAATCCCAGACCTTCATACATGCACTTTGAAAATGAGTAACATAATTCATCTATGAATATAGGAAAAGCATACATATATAGAATACAATAGTAATAGAATCATATAATGCAAGTGACCATTAAGATTGATATCATAAGCAAATTTTAGAAATATGTAAATTATCCACAGCCTTTCTGGAATATGTCATCCACCAAATGACTTCAAACTTAGCACATAAATTTGACATATTTTGAGCAAAATGTTTTAAAACATGATACTGTAACTTAGCTATCAGTGAGGTTTTGCCTAGACACTAATCTATTTATATATAAATAGATAGATGGATAGATAGAGACAGATATAAAAATATACATATTTCAGCTTTGGTTTTCAGAATGTAAACATTACTATGTTTTCTTACCCAGTGTAGGGTGTATTTTGTAGATTTGTGTATGTTTTATCCTTAAGAACCTTTCTTAATTTTGTCTCAGTTTCTCTGGCTGTTACTTCATTCCATTTCCTAACATTTATATTAGAACCTCTTATTGTTTCTTTTAACTCTTTTATCCATTTAGTATCATTCTTATGTTCAAAAGCATCTTCATAAATTCTTCTCCAAGATATACTGATTTCTTCTTTTTATGTGGTGATAGTATTGCTTTTGCTTATTTCCCAGTTGTATAAAAAAGATTTTTGTGGATAAAGATTTGCTTGTTTTGTACTCTTCCATTATATTAGTCTGGATAACTTCAATGATTTTTTGCTATTTACTTTATTATTGGAGATGGTGTAGGTTTGTTTATTTTTTTAAACAAGAAACATCTTTATTAAAACATCACTTACAACACAGGAAACCATACATTTATATAAATGAAAACAGACCACACCGACATAATCCTAGTTGCAGTCTTGATCTCTTTTGAAGTTGTGTGTTATTTTTACCATATTTATCCTTTTAAGAGACTGGTGATCTGTTCCCCTTTTCCTTATTGTCCTAATAGTGATACTTCTTGTTTTGTGGTTAGACATTAGCAGATAGCTTAGAAGTATTTGCATGTATATTTACATCTATATTTATATCTATGTCTGTATCTATTTACATACACTTGCGTGAGCATTATTCATGTATATGCTGTTGCAAGTAAAAAACCCAACTGCTCCGCTGGTCAAATGCTCCACTCCTTTTCCACTGCTAGACTTTGGAACTCATCCCATCTTCACTGAGATCGACTAGCAATGCATCTTTCTATCTTTAAGACAACATCTTTCCTCCCAGTGCTCCAGTGCTCTCATGTGCTAGTGCCTCAAAACCTATAACCTGACCCTATCTCTCTCTCCTACTAATCCCACATTTCCTATGTCCATCCTGCACTACCTTCTAAAAAACTTCACCTTCATTCATAGGTTCATAGGTTCATAGGTTCATACTAGGCTATCTGCCCGAGGGCATTTACAAGCCTAGCCCATAGTTTTGTGGCTTACGCCACCCCTTTAGTATGGGGAACTATACCCATTATTTTGCTGTGCCTCTGTTGAGCAGTGACACTGAGGTAATCCCTGGTTTATATCTGCGATCTCCCATCCATTGGTCAAGATTTCTCTTGAACAAGGCCAGCAAGGTGCTCTGCCTCACATATACCGGGATTTTATTCCACAGCATAGGGAGTCTTTGGGTGATGAATCTATCCCTCCAGCACGTCCTATTAATAGCCGTGTCGAGGTTTAAGTCTCCCGCCCTTGTGGCTCTGACAGATCTAGATTTTTTGAGGTGAAGCATATTCATCAAATCTGGGTTTGACATGGCCTTGTATGTTAGGCAAAGGTCACCTCTGAGCAAGCGGTGGCGACTGAATAGAGCTGGAGTTCTTTCAGTCGGGCAGCATAGGACAGATGTTTGAGACCCTTTATCCTTTTGGTGAGGAACTTTTGTGGCCTCTCCAGCTGCTGCAAGTGTCGGGTCAGATACATTCCGAATGGGGCATTGTACTCAATCATTGGTCTGATGAGTGATGAGTATAGGGAGACTATGACCTCCCTTGATCTAGATGAGAATCCCTTCATGATAAGGTGGGCAATGTAGAAGGTCTTCCTAACTACTTTAGCTACATGGGTGTCAAATGACAGACTACTATCAACCTGGGTCCCCAGGTCCCTGATAACTACTTCTGTGCTCAGTGGATTGCCACCTATTTGGTAGCTAGGGGTAACCTTGTTTTTCCCAAAGGGTATGACTATGCATTTTTTGGCATTTAACTTTAGGCCATGGCTCTGGCACCAGTTATCCGTTTCTGTGAGACCCTTCTGAAGGATATCTGTGTCAGATGTGTTTTCTACTATGGCGCCCAGTTTGCAGTCATCTGCAAACTTTGTCAGCCATAACCATCCTGTGTTTGCTTGTACTTCGGAAAAGTAGATGCCAAACAAGAGTGGGCCCAGGACTGAGCCCTGTGGTACACCACTTGTGACAGGCTTTGAGTCTGACATGGCGCCAGCAACTCTGACCCTGTGGGTTCTGTCAGTCAGCCAGTTTGCAACCCATCTTGTGATAATCTCCATCTGTTTACTGTACCTATGTATACACATACTGTCAGTACAGTTGATTTATGTACAGTGACTTATCTTCTTACTTTGATTGTTAAAAACTTGTTGTATTTGCCAATTGAGTATTTTTATCAAATGTATGTATTGTATACATTTTTGTGGAGCTTTCTTCCTCGGGCCTTCACTGAAAATGGGTACTTTCTGGCTCAGTGGACATTCCCGGTAAACAAATGCAAATAAATAAATATGTGCATGTTTACATGTGCAACAGTAATGTAACTAAATGGATAACCAAGTTAAAGTCATGTGTTTTGCAAAGACAGAAATTAACATTTTTTTGTTATGTAGCTTAAATTTTAAAGTAAGTTTATTGCTCAGAATATTTATCAGAGGCCCCCAAAAATATGAAATATATATGGAAAGGAGGGGATCCATGTCTGTTGCCTATATAAATACTAATTTATTAGACAGAAACTACTCTACTGATAATCTGGTTGACAGATTATTGTATAATATATTTCTTTGCAATAGCAAAATATATGGTAAGCCAGATCTGGAGTTTTTTATTTTATTTGCTCATTTCTTTTTATGAGAACATTAGGGTTAGGATTCAGAAAACTTTACTATAAGGGGAAGCCTTAACATGTCAGCTTTATCCCTCATGCATGGTAAGTCTTGCTGATACTTAGAATGCCCTGTCTCTGAGTTTTCCACTTGTAGAGGCCTCAGTGAGGAAGGCAGTCTCACTGGCAGAGCTGCATGGTAATATGGCAGACCTTGTGAGTGACTAATACTAACTGGCCATATGCTATCACATAAAAATGCCAGCAGGTCCCAATTTTCTCAGTCAAGCAATTAAGAAAATTCTCTTCTGCATAAAATTTACTGCTTGAAGGAAAAATCACCTCTGTAAAACACAGCAGTCATCTATTTACTGTATGGGACTACATGCAATTCAGCCAAGTACAGCAAATACAGGGGAGGGGTGTTAGCGTGTGCATGAGTATGGCTGAGCATTTACATGTTTCTAGAGAGTCATAAATGAAGTTTGGCAACAAACTAAGTTGTCCCGGGACATCTTCATGGGGGGCGGGGTTAGGTTAATATTAAGGGGAGTTAAGCGGGTTGGGGAGGTGAAAGGGTTAAATGGAGACAGGGATGGTTGGGAGGAAATCACATAATGATGGGGAGGGGCTTAAGAGGTTTAGTCTAGTGTAGTTGGGTTAAGCAATCACATTTTGGCGTGAACTTGCAAAGGTAAGGTAGGCCCATAATGACCTTTATGTATTCTGCGAAAAAGGTAGACCTCAGGGTGCTGGTTGGGGGGTATGTGGTCTGTAGATATAAGGTATATATTACTAGTTGCTGTACATATATATATATATATATATATATATATATATATATATTTTTTTTTTTTTTGGCAAATAGGTGGCAGGTACATAGTGTTGGCTGCCTATCCCCCTTTGCTTTGTAGTTGGGCTGTGTGGTATGGTTTTAAAGACTGCCGTGGTCTGGTAATCACTCTGGGCTGACGTGGTTAGAAAGGACACACTTTAGTTTCAGTATCACTAGTTGTGGGATCTTACTAAGTTTCCAAACACAAGTTGTAAGAGCGGTCATTTTAGGCTCCTCAGATATTCTGTGTTAAGAGCTGACAGGAATTGTACAGATAATTGTCCATTATTACAAAAAAAAAAAAAAAACAGAATTTTAATAAAGTAAAGAGGTTAGGGTTTCCGGCACATCATGGAGAGACTGCTTTCAGGATTTTGCATGATATTTGTGAGCTTTCCTGGTATATGGCAGTAAGAATCGATTTAAGTGACTTTTCATTGTGGCCTGCATCCTTCGACTAATCAATTCGACAGTCAGTGTCAGTTTTGTTGTTTGAGATCTACTGGAAGCCTCTTCGCGGGCTTGGGGGTTACACAACAGTTACGGCTGTTAGCTGCACATGTGCATATGCGCCGCGAGGCTGGGAGATGTGTTTTTTTTTTTTTTAAATAATGGCTGAGCTGTACTGGGCAGGTTTCGTGGGCTCAGAATGAGTTGGCGAGGTGGACACCTGACAGTCAGAGTCAGTTTGATGGTGACTGGTTGTACCTCATCGCAGAGGGGATGAGTGAAGAAAAGCTTCTAAAATGACTACTTAGTGAACTGTACCAATTTCTGAAGTGCGTTATGAGCGAGATAGCAGGGGTACGTGCATTGTGGAAGCAGTTTTCTCGCATTTAGGGAGATGTACAAAAAAAAATGTATATTGTATATGTAGGTACATGTGTGGTGTGCTGGAGCTCATATATTGTGCGGTGTCCTCTGGGGTGTGAAGGTTTGGGATGCATTCATTTGATTGGGCATGAGATGGACTGGGGGTTCTTTGTAACCTTGTTGTAGTGTGGGTTGTTGATGGGGTGAGTTGTTTTGTTGGACTGCAGATTGCCGGCTTGAGCCATTTTAGAGACCGCTGACAATCCAGAAAGAGCCTGGTATAGTTGGGGACGGAGTTTCAAAGCGTTTGTCTGGACATACATTTTCTAAAGGAAATGGGATCTGAAACCAGAAGGTATGGAATTGCTGCTGACTTAAATCATTAACTATGTGGAGTTCAGGGTTCTACCAAGTCCCAGAGGTGGGGATGTAAAAAATTTGGTGATGAAGAAGTTAAATGGCAGTTGAGACTGGAAGACAATAAATATCTGGGTCTCTACAAAGCAATATTAAATGTGTTTGAACAGTAAAGGCAATTGTGTGCTTTTGATTTTCTAACAAACATTTGCTGTACTTTAGACTATGTAAGTGATGGTAGGAATTTTAATTACTCAGTTCTGATAACGCTGTTGTAAACAAAAATATTGTGTTTTGTGAATAAAGGTGATGTCTTTATGGCATTGGTCATCTTATGTGTTGCATTTTGGATTTTGTTACACAGTTTTGGCAAAGTTCAATTGCTAGCGTGGCTTTGTGATGTGATACTATTGCTGTCGGTGTTGTGTTTTGTGGTTCAGGTGTTCGTTTGGGGTTGTGTGGTGGATGTTCTGATGTTTAGAGGCACTGTGGGGGGGGGCCTGCGTCCCAGGGTTGCAGTATGGGTGCTGGATGTTCGCGGGCTTAGGAATGACCGTTAATGGCTGCACATGCGCAGTCAGGCGCTGTATCTGCCCGTGGTTTTCAACACTACAGATTTTCACTGAAAATACTTGTTTTATTGTATGCACATGGTGAAAGCAATGTGCTAATCAAAAACACTGCTTTGATATTTTGTTGTGTCGCTTTTGCTGATGTGTAGCTCAGTTAGTGTTAACTGATTTTGTGTGGGCAACAGGCTGTATTTCTTCTTCGGAAGTGCCAGAGACAATCAACACGTGTACACACAGACACACACACACACTAAAAACAACCAACTAAAAGACTCATTGCCTAGAGGGGTGGCATGCCTAGAATGCCTCACATTTTACACTGCACTAAGGGAATGATTGATTATGTACCTCATGTAAATTGTATGGCAATTTTCTTACTCAGGGTGAAAGGCAAGGGCATTTTGCTATAAGGAAACTGTTTCGAGGTTTGTGAGCAGAGAGGTGAGGCTTTCCTAGACTGCAAAATACTAACTAGAATTGTATGAAATATATTTAAACAATACACATTGAGGTTCTTCATGCTGTTTTGGAGTGTACCCGGCATCTGAACTAGTGCTTGGAAAGTTATTTACATATGCTTGCTCCCAAGGCGGATTTCAATTGCTGATTGTTTGATGTTTGTTCATAGTTACAGATGTTGTTAGTTCATATCTTTCAGAAAATTCATGCTAAACCAAAAATCTAGTATTCTATCAACTTTCTGGGTTGTAAAAGCAATATTTGAAATTGTCACTAATTTTGAGCCTTTATCCCCCCTTTTATTAATAATGTGGCCCAGATTCTTTGCTTTAAGAGTTGTAGAATGCAGGTTAGTGATTTCTGTATACAAATAGAACGCTACACATCATAAGGGCCTAGTTATGGTATATTAACAGCCTCAACTGGGCAGGTTAAGCAGGTATTAAAAAAAAAAAAAAACAAAAGTAGGAAGGGGGCACTAAGTCATAATTACATTTGACAAAGGGGGGAATATTGTAATGAGTCCCCTTGATAGCACGGTAAGCTGCCATTTGTTCTACATTATATTGGTTAGTGATGGACCTCCTGCATATCCATAAAACAAACAGCACAAGAATTATCCATTTTAAAGACTTAAAGCTTGCCTGTGATATAAATATGGCCTGCTGGAGGGATAGGTATATATCCCAGAGAGACTACTCCATCTGTGGAACAGTTTCCCCAACATGTGAAACACAATTGTCCTTGAAGAGGTCTTGGAAGGTGTTATTTGGAATGTGTGTTATGTATTTCCGATGTTTTACATGTCCTTTTCTTTCTTGCAGATGGGGTGTTGGAACGCTGCGGTTGTAATTTGGAATAGGTGTGTATAAGGTGGAGCTTTCTCGTTACTATTAGAGAGTTTAATGTTGTCCTTTTCTTTGTAGGTGGTGGTGTGCCAAGTACCAGGGGGTGGCACTACACAGTGAATTCTAAGATGACAGGTGGTAATCCATTAAGTACAGAAGAAGTAATTAGGGACCTGGGGACCCAAGTTGATAGCAATCTCTCATTTGACAACCACGTGGCCAAAGTGGTTAGAAAAACATTTTATATAGCCCACCTAATCATGAAGGGATTCACATCTAGATCAGGGGAGGTCATCGTGCCTCTTTACTCATCCCTCATCTGGCCCATAATTGAGTACAATGCCCCTTTTGGGATGTACCTTACCAGACACCTGCAGCAACTGGAAAGACCCCAAAAGTACCTCACCAAGAGGATCAAAGGGCTCAAACAGATGCCATATGCTGCCCGGTTAAAGAAACTCCAGCTCTACTCAGTGGCATACCGCCTGCTCAGAGGCGATCTGTGCCTGACGTATAAAGCCATGTCCAACCCGGAATTAATGGACATGCTGCACCTCAGAAAATCCAAATCCCATCGAGCTACATGCTCGAGAGACTTGAACCTCAGCACTGAAATAAATAGGACATGCTGGAGGGACAGATTCATAACCCAGAGGCTCCCTTCACTCTGGAATAAAATCCCAGTCCCGGTTAGGTAGTGTCCCTCATTGACTCTCTTCAAGAGGAATCTTGATGAGTGGATGGGAGATCATAGGTTTACCCCGGGTATCACTTCTTTGTCACTGTTAGACAGAAGCACAGTATACTAACCTCGAAAAAGGGCATAGCAAAATTAATTTAAAATGGGTGGCGAAAGCCAAACACACTCTGGCTAGGCTTATAAATGCTCTAGGGCAGATAGCCTAGTATGAACCTATGAACCTATGAACCTATGATGAAAGCAGTGGTGAGCAAAGATGCGACACATGGGGAGCTCAAGATGGCAACAGTTATTGACTGAAATTTCTGAAGGGCAGAAGGCATCATGCAGTGGCTTGAAAGGGGATCTGAAAGGTAACATTGTGATACATCAGATGTTTTGCCACCTGAATGGGGCTCAAAGTGGGTCTGAGTAATCACCTTATTAAGACATATTTGAGCTCTGTGTTCAATTAGTGGGAGCGGATCATCTCATTGGTATAAGGGGCAAGTAAGGAAGAGGTAGGTGGGGGGCCAAGGGGGTAATGGGTGGGGCCAGTTATGGGGTGTGTGTGGATCCCACAGGATGAGTAGTCACAACATTCATAGGAGCACAGGGCTTATTAGACTAAACTCCTATGGCTGTTGCAAGCCAGTAAAGTTCAACCCTTGCTTTCTTAAGAACCTTGGGGTGGTTGTATTTACTCATTCAGTGGTTGAACCATATTTAGGGGAGGAACAGTGAGGTGCTTGATAGGATACTAGAGTTTGTTCCTAATGGGTGGTATCTTTGGGGTGACAGATTTGTCCTTTGAGTAGGTAGTGTTAATGTTACATAACAGGTTAAGGTTTTACAGAATACCACAAGGATCGTTTCACTTAGTGCTGGGTCAATTTTGTGAGTAGAGTTTTAAGAAGCATGGTTGGTAGGCAGTTGGTGAGGTAGTTTTTAACTGGGTGCATTGTTACAGGGGAGTTAGAAGGTTTACAGGAAGCTTGGCTGTAGGTTAAGGCTGCTGTAGGACAGGTCTTAATTGCCTACTAGTGGTATAGGTAATGTAAGGAAAGAGCTATCCAGGAGAAAGGCCAGTGCCAAACAGGGGTTAAGAATGGTTTGGTAATGAGTGAATTGGGGGTGTTTAAGACTGGGTATGTAAAGTATTTAGTTGCTGAGTATAGGCGGGTTTTCGGAAACTAAGTCAAGGGGTGCTGGTTTTCTGCCAGCTAAGGTAGGGCATTAAAGTTGGAGTTAGAATGTTCCCTACGGTAATGGAGTTGTTGCACATATAGAACTGGGTAGTGGGTGGGCTAAGGTGATATGCTACGGTTAACAGAGTCTTGGGTGTGAGACTTGTTACTAGTTTGACTGGATGCCAGCTTGAGTTCAAGGGATTATAGTTTGTGGTTTTGTTGTGGTCATAGGCTGTCAATACATTTAGGTCGAGCCATGATTTTAGCTTTGAAGCCAGCGGGCTAAAGGGTAGTGTTCTCTTGGTGTGGATGTTCCGGTGTTACAATGGGGTCACGGTAATCCTACTTTATTTAGTTTCATTAAGGCGCGTTGCAGTGATGGCATGGCAAAGGGGTTTATGATGGTATTCTAAGGTGCTTTGCAGATGATGGGTACACCAAATTATGTTTGGCTTGACCCTTCCCTTTATGGGAAGTGGATTTAACAGTTTTGGGTAGAAGGGAGGGGGAGCAGCCTGGTCAGGCTAGTTGGCGGAGAAGAGGGATAAGCTTGTCCTCTTCTGTTCCCCCTCTGATGTCTGGATGTTCATTTCAAGGATCTGGGGAAAGGAAATGAGTAGTTGGAGGAAGCTTACTGAATAGATAAGCAAGTTGAGGTAAGGATGCTGCTTATTTGGTGGAAGGTAATTCAATGGATGGTGTATGAAGTGAGTTGGGACGCTACTTTATAAGTAAAGTAAGCGCGCAGAGGTATGGACTCTGCTTGTTGGGCACAGTGAGTAGGTACGCTGCCCTGATTAACATTACAGTGAATGGTGTATGAAGTGAGATGGGACACTGCTTCATAAGTAAACTAAGTGAGTAGAGGTATGGACGCTGCTTACTGGGGCAGGGTGAGTAGGTACGCTGCCCTGATTAACATTACAATGATGTGTGTGTGTATCTGTGTGTGAATGTAGTGTGCCACGTTTGCCAAAGCAATGAATGGACTGCTACAGAAAACATTGCCCCCATCAGGTTTGACATTGCTACTGTGAGACAGTATATGATTTAGAGGTATACTAGCAAATCAGTATTGAGCTAATTTTCATTGTTATCATAGCTGTCTTTGAGCTGCATTCTTTTTGCCATTGCAGTAATTAAACACTCTGCTGTGGGCAAACTTTTTTATGAATCTGAGGGCAGATCTGTCTTGCTTATTATAATTAAAAGGCTGCTGCAGCATTTGAAGATAGATATTTCAAAACCCAAACAAATGCATAACTTGATATCATGAAGAATTAACAAAAAGTGTCTGTTCAATTAAAGCTGGAGTTGAGAAAATGCATAGTACACCACAAATTAACAGGGCAGCCTTATAAATATGATAAATAAGTAAAATTTCACATTTATTAGTGCTGAACTTTCATACATAGCCTAAATGGAATTGCATACCTCCTGACACCTGTACATTTCCTGCCTGGACAGCTTTTGTTCTAGCAAATATTCTGAGAATGCAGTTTTCCATAGATCTGAAAAGTTATAAAAGTTACAAAAAAGTAAAAAATACAAGTTATGCTTCAGACGCCACACTTCATAACATTGGTATTAATATGTCAACCAGACAAAATTATTATTTTATACTGAACAAATAATTACAAATAATTATTATAAAAACAAATATTAATATTTCTGCAACTATAGTAGATAGACATCAACTATCATTTTTCTTTTTTGTACAGATGTGGTCTTCATTTTGCTTCATGCTACTCTGGATGATGTCACTCCATTTCTGAGGGTTTTGCATAACTATGAATAATATGTATATTTGTATATTTAATTGTAAAATTAATATAAATAATCTGCAAAGCAATGTTAGTTAGACATCAACTGTCAGTGACATGTTATTCCAGCATTATGTATATTTCCAATTAATACCATGGAGTACCATAGAAATACTGTTTCAGATTATTAATATGATTGTGAACATATTGCTTATACTCATAATATATGTGGAAAATTAGTCACACTTTTTTCTGGAATTGAACAGTCCACTTATCTAAGGAGCCATAGCTAATCTCTTTGGAGACTGTGCATGAGAAATTGCTATTCCATAATGCATTCTGCTGGACAGTGCTGGAGGTGTGAAAAGAAATATGATATTTATGCAAATTTACATTTTGCATTACTAGACAAGTATAAATATCTGCTTATTGGTAGCGGGCAGGTAGAAGGTATTAGTGAAAACATTTGCAGCATTACAGTATATAAGCTTTCATTTCATACTTCAAGTTATTAGCATGCTTATGAACATATGGTATATATTCATAATATTTCTGGAAAATAATCCACATTTTCTGTGGTGCCAACTACCCCATTACTCTATGTATATTTTATTAATGAACAGTAAAAATATCTGCAGATTTGTAGAAGGTATGTAAGAGTAGTATAGGATATGTACAAGGGTAGTGTGACAGTGGTGAGGTCTGCGGTGGGAGTGACGGATGCGTTTAAGGTGGAGGTGGGATTACATCAAGGATCAACTCTGAGCCCTTTCTTATTTGCAATGGTGATGGACAGGTTGACAGACGAGATCAGACAGGAGTCCCCACGGACTATGATGTTTACAGATGACATTGTGATCTGTAGGGAGAGTAGGGAACAGGTGGAAGAGACCCTGGAGAGGTGGAGATATGCTCTAGAGAGAAGAGGAATGAAGGTCAGCAGGACTAAGACAGAATATATGTGTGTGAATGAGAGGGAGGACAGAGGAATGGTGAGGATGCAGGGAGTAGAGGTGGCAAAGGTGAATGAGTTTAAGTACTTGGGATCAACAGTTCAGAGTAATGGTGAGTGTGGAAGAGAGGTGAAGAGGAGATTACAGGCAGGATGGAGTGGTTGGAGAAAAGTGTCAGGAGTGATTTGTGACAGACGAGTACCAGTAAGAGTGAAAGGGAAGGTCTACAAGAGGGTAGTGAGACCAGCTATGTTATAGGGGTTGGAGACAGTGGCACTGACAAAAAGGCAGGAGTCAGAGCTTGACGTGGCAGAGTTGAAGATGTTAAGATTTGCACTGGTTGTGACGAGGATGGACAGGATTAGGAATAAGTATATTAGAGGGTCAGCCCAGGTTGGAAGGTTTGGAGACAAAGCCAGAGAGGCAAGATTACGTTGGTTTGGACATGTGTTGAGGAGGGATGCAGAGTATATTGGGAAAAAGATTCTAAGGATGAAGCTGCCAGGTAACAGGAAAAGAGGAAGGCCTAAGATAAGGTTTATGGATGTGGTGAGAGAGGACATGTAGGCGGTTGGTGTGACAGAGCAAGATGCAGAGGACAAGAAGAAATGGAAACAGTTGATCTGCTGTGGCGACCCCTAACGGGAGCAGCCGAAAGAAGAAGAAGAAGACAGCAGGTATCAGTGGCAACTTTTGCAGTGCAATTTAATCTCTCATTTGATAACAAGACATACCATGTATACTCTAACTTGGTCAAGTTATTAACAAAAATATTAATATGGCACATACTTCAGCATACCAAGAAATAACATATCCTCACTTACTGACTGCTGTATTTGGGTTAATGTGCATTACTGAGCTATGTGCTGAGCTGTCTTGTGAAATGCCCCACCATACTACTATGGGAACACTGCTTGGGATATTTGCATAAACTTGCAAATATCCATAAATATCACATTTATTCATAAACAAATACATATTTAAAAGGTGATGGTATTTAGACACCTGGTAGCAATGAGATATTTCCCATAAATAAATAGGCTTTGATTTGATATCATCAAGTACCAGACTCCCTGTATGGCAATCTAGTTATACAAGTATTAATACTGCAGATCTAGTGCAACCCAGTGGAACTCCATCTACAAACACACGGATGTGACTAATATATACTAGAACACTTTGCAATACTTAGCAATATGATGGCATAAAAATCATGTGAAAACAGCACTGATTGACTTCTTTCAGAAGTAATTGTGATATGTCTTACATTTAATTATTGCATCTTATTTTATCATACCTGACTATACTGACACCAGAATGTTAAATGTGATTCTTTACCTCTAAAATACAAACCACCACAAATACGAAATTCATTAGAACTGTGACATAATAGGTCAGCATCTCATGAGACACAAATTTTATTAAAATAGTGAGTTGGGATCAAAGGGGCTGCAAGTTTAAAAGAAAACTCCACCTTAGAACTCAAAAAACATTTTTTTCATTACATCTTTGTTTTCTGGGGTATTTTAATGTCTCAAAACTGCTCAAAGTGCTTATTTAACAATTTTAATATGTTCCCTCAAAATGGTGGATGATGGGAGCTGCCTTGATAACATGATCTTGTTTTCTTGCTTTCATTCCTTCATACCAGAATACATTTCACTTCCTGTTTATATGCTAGACATGAGGAAATGATGTTGTTTTCTCATGCTGTTAAGATAGAATGGCAGGACTATGAAGCACTTTCATCTAAACACACCATCTGTAACAGAGCTACTTCTATGTTTCCCTATCTGAGCCTCATTTATGTGTCTTTCAGTGCTTGTTCCATGGTATAAATAGCCGCTAGCTACTTAAAACAAAAGAAAGTATGTAAATAGCAGGCTTTGGCTTTTGTAAAGGGATTATTTTGTAGTTCTCAAAGAACTAACAGACCTTCCCCCAAGACTCTAATGCTAAGGTGTGAAAACTCTCACTGCAGTAAATGATCCCTGCTGTACATTTACAAGTGACAAGTAGTAGGACTCCAAACTAATTCTGCCTGTTACTTCCCAATGAGTTCAGTGGAAGTCTTGTCTCACTCATGAATGAGGCAGAATTAAAACGAGTTTTACTAGTTCCTTAATTATTTCTGTCATGTTTACCCCATTTTTTTACATTTCTTATTTATTTATACTTTAGTAATTGGTCCCAGGACCCTTTTCAACCATGACTCATGCTACATTGGTAAAGATAATAACAAATGATAAATGCACTTATCAATACACAGAAAAAATATGGACATCAAGACATTGACAAAGATTGCATGTGCCACACATAGACGATGCGTGAGACTGAATAAGTAAAAAATTAAGCAAGATTTACTAGAAAGTATACATTAATGATGCTTAACTCTACTATGTTAAGTTTATTATAAATAATGAATTGCATACATCCATATTCCATATATATAGTTGGGGGGTAGCCCTCCCAACTATACATACTAACTCCAGGATCGCACTACAGTGGGGAAAAGGGCATATATGTTTTATTTGCCCAACAGCACTTACATTCAGTGAAAAGACATTCAGTGAAATGAGTTTTCAGTGATTTGAGCTTTCAGTGATTCTTTTAGGGTGAATTGAAATTCAGTGAAATGAGTTTTCAGTGAATCAAAGTAGACCCATGAGTATATATATATATATATATATATATATATATATATATATATATATATATATATATATATATATAAAGTAAATATTTACAAAAACATATGAGAGAGAGTGTGTGTGTGTGTGTGTGTGTGTGTGTGTGTGTGTGTGTGTGTGTGTGTGTGTGTGTGTGTGTGTGTGTGTGCATGCCCGCATGTATAAAAATGTCTGTAGCATGTAGAATAAATACTATATGTTGGATGCAGTACTGTGTTTAAATGCATGTCTGACTGTGTGTTTGGGGGTGGTATATATGTGTGTGCATTTAAACACAGGTAAGTACTTCTGATTTCCTTTTCTTGATGTTTTTAATGCAAGAACACATATTAAATGTATGTTAAAGTAAATTCAGCTGTATATTATGGTTGCCAGCAATGGTCACATTTCCTTTGTGGACTACAAAATGCTCATGCACTCTAATAATGTAAGGATTGGCTCAAAGTCAGTGGGAATTTCTTACCATGGATCTGTGTGTACCAGATATGCATCCCCCTCTGGGAGGATGTCACAAAAAAGGATAAAAGACCTTTTTATGAACATTATCAATGCACCTTGTTGAGAGAGGTGCCACCTGTCTCTCTTTCTGCAGTCTGTCCTATGTGTGGGGGGGGGCGGACTTGAAAATGGTAAATGTGTTGATACTTTAAAAGATAAAATATTTTCTGACTTTTCTCTAAATATCACAGAAATCTTTGATACTACATTTAAGTTTTCTTAACATATAAATAACCAACATTTAAAGCTCAACATTTCATTACCGTGTTGCTGCTTTTATAAATTTGTCAGAAGAGGTGACAACCCCCTTTAAACTCCTGACTGATCTAATTGCTTTGGTTTGCTATGAAGGGGAGTGTTAAGTTCCCTTTTTCTCTGCCATAAAAACAGTGGAAAGCAGTTCCACAGCTTTCTGTCCTTTTTTTATATCAGCTGCTATATTCCTGACATTAGCAGGATTAATTGCCCATCTAAGATTGAAAGCAGCACCTGACATGGTGAACTAAAGATTTAACTATGTTTATGATATGTCATGCAGATGGAGATGAATTCCTCTCCAAAGTATGTGAGAAGCTGAGTTTAAAAAAAAAGGAGGAAAGTAGGTGGGCTTTCCCTTGCTTTGATTCCAATGCAAGGAAATAATAGAGGAGAAATAAAAGTAGAATGCTTATTTTTTGAGAGAAAAGAAATTGGAAGGTGCTAATTGGATGATTGTTGCAAGATCTGGATCATAATGGATTCAGTCAGCTGGTACTGGAGTATACTGTGAAAGGGTAAAGCATTTAATGTGCTTTTTAAGGTTGAGGGAGGGAGTCAGGGAACTTCAGGTAAAAACAGAATTAGTCATCAGCGATCATGTTACAGCTTGTATTAGGAGGATAAATGTAAGAACACAAATAAGATTTCAGGGGCTAAATCATATAGTTCTTGAGATAACAGCTAAGAAGTAACCAGAAGTCTAGAAACGACCTGATGATGATAAGCTATGGAATAGTAATGGAATTCTTAGGGGTACAAACACTATGTTGGAAAAGGCAAAAACAGAAAAGATAGGAAAAGGTAATAGGTTTGCAAAGGAATGTAAAGTAAGTAGTTACAGCATAACAGATGAAATACAGGAGGTGGAGGAGATAGGAGGAGAAATAGGAGATGTTTAAAATATGGAAGCAATCAGAAAAGGCAACAAAGGAAGGGAGAGAAACAAAACCACAGGTTGAAAATGGAAAACAGAAAGAGTAGGTGAAGAAATTAACTTAGACAAGTTACAAAGAAATAGAAAAGAGAGAGAAAGACTTAGCATGTGTTTGTTTAGGAGATAGAAATATTTTAATGAGGACAAGGAACAAGCAAACATTAAATGAATACTTTGCACACACATACACACACACGTGTATATAAACATATATATTAAGTAGAAGGGGTCAGGGTATATTGATATAGGTAACAAGACAGAGTAATAAAAAAGTAGATGTATGCCATAAACAAAACAGAGTAGCATATGAGGATGCACTAACTAAGAGATACTGAGGCACTGAGGACAATGCCTGCCTAAGATTTTCTACTAATCAAAGCAAAAGACGCTGAAGACTAGAATATGTTAACTGTACTACCATTACATAATGAGAAAGAATGAAGGTATTAGGGAACTACAAAACTTTTATTTTGAA